>NC_086444.1:326691858-326886858 GCF_028390025.1 Pseudophryne corroboree | reverse complement strand
GTTTTGCCAAAACGCGTTCGAACCCAAAACACGGCCGCGGAACCGAACCCAAAACCAAAACACAAAACCCGAAAAATTTCAGGCGCTCATCTCTACTATATATATTATATATCTGTCTGACTGCTCAGCTCACACAGCTTATAATTGTGGGGGAGACTGGGGAGCACTGCAGTGCCAGTTATAGGTTATAGCAGGAGCCAGGAGTACATAATATTATATTAAAATTAAACAGTGCACACTTTTGCTGCAGGAGTGCCACTGCCAGTGTGACTGACCAGTGACCTGACCACACTGACCACCAGTATAGTTAGTAGTATACTTATATTGTGATTGCCTGAAAAAGTTAAACACTCGTCGTGTGACTTCACTTGTGTGTTGTTTTTTTTTTTATTCTATAAAAATAAAACTCATTCTGCTGACAGACAGTGTCCAGCAGGTCCGTCATTATATAATATATAATATATACCTGTCCGGCTGCAGTAGTGATATATATATATTTTTTATATCATTTATCATCCAGTCGCAGCAGACACAGTACGGTAGTTCACGGCTGTGGCTACCTCTGTGTCTGCACTCGGCAGGCAGTCCGTCCATAATTGTATACCACCTAACCGTGGTTTTTTTTTCTTCTTTATACATACATACTACTACGACATCTCTTTATCAACCAGTCTATATTAGCAGCAGACACAGTACAGTACGGTAGTTCACGGCTGTGGCTACCTCTGTGTCTGCACTCGGCAGGCAGTCCGTCCATAATTGTATACCACCTAACCGTGGTTTTTTTTTCTTTCTTCTTTATACATACATAGTTACATAGACATCTCTTTATCAACCAGTCTATATTAGCAGCAGACACAGTACAGTACGGTAGTTCACGGCTGTGGCTACCTCTGTGTCTGCACTCGGCAGGCAGTCCGTCCATAATTGTATACCACCTAACCGTGGTTTTTTTTTCTTTCTTCTTTATACATACATAGTTACATAGACATCTCTTTATCAACCAGTCTATATTAGCAGCAGACACAGTACAGTACGGTAGTTCACGGCTGTGGCTACCTCTGTGTCTGCACTCGGCAGGCAGTCTGTCCATAATTGTATACCACCTAACCGTGGTTTTTTTTTCTTTCTTCTTTATACATACATACTACTACGACATCTCTTTATCAACCAGTCTATATTATTAGCAGCAGACACAGTACAGTACGGTAGTTCACGGCTGTGGCTACCTCTGTGTCTGCACTCGGCAGGCAGTCCGTCCATAATTGTATACCACCTAACCGTGGTTTTTTTTTCTTTCTTCTTTATACATACATAGTTACATAGACATCTCTTTATCAACCAGTCTATATTAGCAGCAGACACAGTACAGTACGGTAGTTCACGGCTGTGGCTACCTCTGTGTCTGCACTCGGCAGGCAGTCCGTCCATAATTGTATACCACCTAACCGTGGTTTTTTTTTCTTTCTTCTTTATACATACATAGTTACATAGACATCTCTTTATCAACCAGTCTATATTAGCAGCAGACACAGTACAGTACGGTAGTTCATGGCTGTGGCTACCTCTGTGTCTGCACTCGGCAGGCAGTCCGTCCATAATTGTATACCACCTAACCGTGGTTTTTTTTTCTTTCTTCTTTATACATACATAGTTACATAGACATCTCTTTATCAACCAGTCTATATTAGCAGCAGACACAGTACAGTACGGTAGTTCACGGCTGTGGCTACCTCTGTGTCTGCACTCGGCAGGCAGTCCGTCCATAATTGTATACCACCTAACCGTGGTTTTTTTTTCTTTCTTCTTTATACATACATAGTTACATAGACATCTCTTTATCAACCAGTCTATATTAGCAGCAGACACAGTACAGTACGGTAGTTCACAGCTGTGGCTACCTCTGTGTCTGCACTCGGCAGGCAGTCCATAATTGTATACTAGTATCCATCTCCATTGTTTACCTGAGGTGCCTTTTAGTTGTGCCTATTAAAATATGGAGAACAAAAATGTTGAGGTTCCAAAATTAGGGAAAGATCAAGATCCACTTCCACCTCGTGCTGAAGCTGCTGCCACTAGTCATGGCCGAGACGATGAAATGCCAGCAACGTCGTCTGCCAAGGCCGATGCCCAATGTCATAGTACAGAGCATGTCAAATCCAAAACACCAAATATCAGAAAAAAAAGGACTCCAAAACCTAAAATAAAATTGTCGGAGGAGAAGCGTAAACTTGCCAATATGCCATTTACGACACGGAGTGGCAAGGAACGGCTGAGGCCCTGGCCTATGTTCATGGCTAGTGGTTCAGCTTCACATGAGGATGGAAGCACTCAGCCTCTCGCTAGAAAAATGAAAAGACTCAAGCTGGCAAAAGCAGCACAGCAAAGAACTGTGCATTCTTCGAAATCCCAAATCCACAAGGAGAGTCCAATTGTGTCGGTTGCGATGCCTGACCTTCCCAACACTGGACGTGAAGAGCATGCGCCTTCCACCATTTGCACGCCCCCTGCAAGTGCTGGAAGGAGCACCCGCAGTCCAGTTCCTGATAGTCAGATTGAAGATGTCAGTGTTGAAGTACACCAGGATGAGGAGGATATGGGTGTTGCTGGCGCTGGGGAGGAAATTGACCAGGAGGATTCTGATGGTGAGGTGGTTTGTTTAAGTCAGGCACCCGGGGAGACACCTGTTGTCCGTGGGAGGAATATGGCCGTTGACATGCCAGGTGAAAATACCAAAAAAATCAGCTCTTCGGTGTGGAGGTATTTCAACAGAAATGCGGACAACAGGTGTCAAGCCGTGTGTTCCCTTTGTCAAGCTGTAATAAGTAGGGGTAAGGACGTTAACCACCTCGGAACATCCTCCCTTATACGTCACCTGCAGCGCATTCATAATAAGTCAGTGACAAGTTCAAAAACTTTGGGTGACAGCGGAAGCAGTCCACTGACCAGTAAATCCCTTCCTCTTGTAACCAAGCTCACACAAACCACCCCACCAACTCCCTCAGTGTCAATTTCCTCCTTCCCCAGGAATGCCAATAGTCCTGCAGGCCATGTCACTGGCAATTCTGACGATTCCTCTCCTGCCTGGGATTCCTCCGATGCATCCTTGCGTGTAACGCCTACTGCTGCTGGCGCTGCTGTTGTTGCTGCTGGGAGTCGATGGTCATCCCAGAGGGGAAGTCGTAAGCCCACTTGTACTACTTCCAGTAAGCAATTGACTGTTCAACAGTCCTTTGCGAGGAAGATGAAATATCACAGCAGTCATCCTGCTGCAAAGCGGATAACTGAGGCCTTGACAACTATGTTGGTGTTAGACGTGCGTCCGGTATCCGCCGTTAGTTCACAGGGAACTAGACAATTTATTGAGGCAGTGTGCCCCCGTTACCAAATACCATCTAGGTTCCACTTCTCTAGGCAGGCGATACCGAGAATGTACACGGACGTCAGAAAAAGACTCACCAGTGTCCTAAAAAATGCAGTTGTACCCAATGTCCACTTAACCACGGACATGTGGACAAGTGGAGCAGGGCAGGGTCAGGACTATATGACTGTGACAGCCCACTGGGTAGATGTATGGACTCCCGCCGCAAGAACAGCAGCGGCGGCACCAGTAGCAGCATCTCGCAAACGCCAACTCTTTCCTAGGCAGGCTACGCTTTGTATCACCGCTTTCCAGAATACGCACACAGCTGAAAACCTCTTACGGCAACTGAGGAAGATCATCGCGGAATGGCTTACCCCAATTGGACTCTCCTGTGGATTTGTGGCATCGGACAACGCCAGCAATATTGTGTGTGCATTAAATATGGGCAAATTCCAGCACGTCCCATGTTTTGCACATACCTTGAATTTGGTGGTGCAGAATTTTTTAAAAAACGACAGGGGTGTGCAAGAGATGCTGTCGGTGGCCAGAAGAATTGCGGGACACTTTCGGCGTACAGGCACCACGTACAGAAGACTGGAGCACCACCAAAAACTACTGAACCTGCCCTGCCATCATCTGAAGCAAGAAGTGGTAACGAGGTGGAATTCAACCCTCTATATGCTTCAGAGGTTGGAGGAGCAGCAAAAGGCCATTCAAGCCTATACAATTGAGCACGATATAGTAGGTGGAATGCACCTGTCTCAAGCGCAGTGGAGAATGATTTCAACGTTGTGCAAGGTTCTGATGCCCTTTGAACTTGCCACACGTGAAGTCAGTTCAGACACTGCCAGCCTGATTCAGGTCATTCCCCTCATCAGGCTTTTGCAGAAGAAGCTGGAGACATTGAAGGAGGAGCTAACACGGAGCGATTCCGCTAGGCATGTGGGACTTGTGGATGGAGCCCTTAATTCGCTTAACAAGGATTCACGGGTGGTCAATCTGTTGAAATCAGAGCACTACATTTTGGCCACCGTGCTCGATCCTAGATTTAAAGCCTACCTTTGATCTCTCTTTCCGGCAGACACAAGTCTGCTGGGGTTGAAAGACCTGCTGGTGACAAAATTGTCAAGTCAAGCGGAACGCGACCTGTCAACATCTCCTCCTTCACATTCTCCAGCAACTGGGGGTGCGAGGAAAAGGCTCAGAATTCCGAGCCCACCCGCTGGCGGTGATGCAGGGCAGTCTGGAGCGACTGCTGATGCTGACATCTGGTCCGGACTGAAGGACCTGACAACGATTACGGACATGTCGTCTACTGTCACTGCATATGATTCTCTCAACATTGATAGAATGGTGGAGGATTATATGAGTGACCGCATCCAAGTAGGCACGTCACACAGTCCGTACTTATACTGGCAGGAAAAAGAGGCAATTTGGAGGCCCTTGCACAAACTGGCTTTATTCTACCTAAGTTGCCCTCCCACAAGTGTGTACTCCGAAAGAGTGTTTAGTGCCGCCGCTCACCTTGTCAGCAATCGGCGTACGAGGTTACATCCAGAAAATGTGGAGAAGATGATGTTCATTAAAATGAATTATAATCAATTCCTCCGTGGAGACATTGACCAGCAGCAATTGCCTCCACAAAGTACACAGGGAGCTGAGATGGTGGATTCCAGTGGGGACGAATTGATAATCTGTGAGGAGGGGGATGTACACGGTGATATATCGGAGGGTGATGATGAGGTGGACATCTTGCCTCTGTAGAGCCAGTTTGTGCAAGGAGAGATTAATTGCTTCTTTTTTGGGGGGGGTCCAAACCAACCCGTCATATCAGTCACAGTCGTGTGGCAGACCCTGTCACTGAAATGATGGGTTGGTTAAAGTGTGCATGTCCTGTTTTGTTTATACAACATAAGGGTGGGTGGGAGGGCCCAAGGACAATTCCATCTTGCACCTCTTTTTTCTTTTCTTTTTCTTTGCATCATGTGCTGATTGGGGAGGGTTTTTTGGAAGGGACATCCTGCGTGACACTGCAGTGCCACTCCTAAATGGGCCCGGTGTTTGTGTCGGCCACTAGGGTCGCTAATCTTACTCACACAGTCAGCTACCTCATTGCGCCTCTTTTTTTCTTTGCGTCATGTGCTGTTTGGGGAGGGTTTTTTGGAAGGGACATCCTGCGTGACACTGCAGTGCCACTCCTAGATGGGCCCGGTGTTTGTGTCGGCCACTAGGGTCGCTAATCTTACTCACACAGTCAGCTACCTCATTGCGCCTCTTTTTTTCTTTGCGTCATGTGCTGTTTGGGGAGGGTTTTTTGGAAGGGACATCCTGCGTGACACTGCAGTGCCACTCCTAGATGGGCCCGGTGTTTGTGTCGGCCACTAGGGTCGCTTATCTTACTCACACAGCGACCTCGGTGCAAATTTTAGGACTAAAAATAATATTGTGAGGTGTGAGGTATTCAGAATAGACTGAAAATGAGTGTAAATTATGGTTTTTGAGGTTAATAATACTTTGGGATCAAAATGACCCCCAAATTCTATGATTTAAGCTGTTTTTTAGTGTTTTTTGAAAAAAACACCCGAATCCAAAACACACCCGAATCCGACAAAAAAAATTCGGTGAGGTTTTGCCAAAACGCGTTCGAACCCAAAACACGGCCGCGGAACCGAACCCAAAACCAAAACACAAAACCCGAAAAATTTCAGGCGCTCATCTCTAGTTATTACTGTGAGAGGGAATACAGACTGATTCACCACAAACTGTTTAAGATAATAAAGCTGTACAGTGCAAACTCGTAGTATCCTCTTATGCATTCTATGGCTTTTCTTTTCTACTTTTATTTGGCAAAGCCGCATGCAGACATATGGCAAAAGAGATGTTTGTTGTGCAATGACAGGAAAAGCAACTGACAACTACAGTAGAGCAAAAAAAAATAAAAAAAAATGAATGAATCCCGCTTTGAGGAGGGTCAGAACCAAGATACAGAAAGGGGGCAGTCAGAATAAAATGTAACTCCCAGGTATTCTTTGGTAGTGGGTATTGGTGGTCATTCCGAGTTGATCGCTAGCTGCCGTTGTTCGCAGCGCAGCGATCAGTGTAAAAAAACGGCTAATCTGCGCATGCGTATGCACCGCAATGCGCACGTGCGACGTACGGGTACAAAGAGCATTGTAATTTGGCACAGGTTCTAGCGAAGCTTTCAGTCGCACGGCCTAACGCAGGAAGATTGACATGAAGAGGGCATTTCTGGGTGTCAACTGTCCGTTTTCAGGGAGTGTTTTGAAAAATGCAGGCGTGTCTGAAAAACGCAGGCGTGGCTGGTCGTTTGCTGGGCGGGTTTGTGACGTCAAAAGCCGTCCCTCCGTCGTTAGAATCAACACACACGAAGAGTAACTACAGAGCTGGTCTTGTTTTGCACAAAGTGATTTTGCAGGCGCTCTGCTGCACAAGCGTTCGCACTTCTGCAAAGTGAAAATACACTCCCCAGTGGGCGGCGACAATGCGTTTGCATGGCTGCTAAAAACTGCTAGTGAGCGAACAACTCGGAATAACCCCCATTGTACCAAATGTGGACTGTTTCTGCCTGGGGATTATAATAGTTCAGTTGTGTACTGTGCACCTCTATGGAAGTTTCCATGGCATCAGGTGAGTAATAAATGGGTAAACAAGGGAATGTGTATGGGGAGCATTAATTTCAGTAAAGATTTTTGTTTATCTAAAATGGATATTTACAGGTGGACTATAGCATGCCCTGGCAGACATAACATTCCATCTTGCTAGGGCCTATAGTTTGTCAGGATAAAAAAATGAATTTTTAAATTTTTAAACACTTTTATTACTTCATTTGTGTCAGTATGGGGCTAGTGTTTCCGAGGAAAGATGACCCACAATGTTTGGTTGGCCTCATTGCCTTAGGGAGAAGTGCTGAAGAGGCTGAGAGTGCTGGACATCAGGGCAGGGGGATCCCACACTGTGTGGCCCCCTCCTTTGATGTCCTCAGACTAACCGATCAAAGCCATGCTACTGGGCTCTCCATGCTACTAGTCTAGGTTTTGAGCACTGGTGCTGGTGACACCTTGGTGGAGGGGAATTTTTTCTTGTTTTCTTTATTTAATTTTTTTTTTATAGAATGTAGTAGATAGCTATGAGTGCACCTATCTTTCTGGCCGGGGGCACTTCTATTGTTTTGCATTTTTTTTCTGGCGCGTTTTCAGTGATTTTTAGACTTATAGTACAGCATTAATTGGACAGCGCTACTAAGTTTACCCCTAGCAGCTCACACTAAAGGAGGATGTCCAATCCCTTAACAAGAAATAGGTGCAAGAGGAGCAATCTAGGGTGTTGGTGTTACCAATAGGATGTAATTGCAATCTAACAATGTGTCTAAACATGTGGATAACACAGGATTAATAGTCTGTTGGGGGGTAGTGTCATGGGGGATGTATGAGGAAAGTCCTGGGGTGATGTCCCAAAGTCAATTAGAAAGGATTAATCTGTGGTTGGGGTGTTCACTATGACATTGTCCCAAAGAGCGTCAATCAACCAAACACATAATCCGGTGTACAACAGCAATGGGTTAAATCAGTGGATGTCAGGTCACAATTGTGAATTATCCTTGTCTTTGTCCACTCCTCATCATCACTCCACATCAGAAATAATGTATAATGCAGTATCAGGTATGCTCAGACACTATGTGTACAAATGAATGTATGGGTAGGTTTACTCACCCAATGATGTCCATCTTGATGCTGGTCCTTACTGCTCTCAGGTTCCAGATGCCTTAATGGTGTGTGTATGTGAGGGGAGGTGGTGGTAATGGGTTAAATAGAAATATCAAAAGGACTATATATCTGCTGGTGCAAATTGCTATTTATTAAACTTTGTACAACAATTTTAATGTTATATTGTGACGGATAATGTCACAATGTAACTTATGTCACTGATGATGTCCCAATGGTACCTATATCACTAATGATGTCACATGATGTCACAATGGTACCTATGTCACTGATGATGTCACAGTGGTACATATTACTGATAATGTCACTGATGATGTCACAATGGTACTTATGTTACTGATGATGTCACTGATGATGTCACAATGGTACATACTGTATGTCACTGATGATTTCACAGTACTATGTCACTTATGATTTCACTGTTGATGTGACAATGTTGACTATCTCACTGATTATGTCACAATGATAACTATGTCACTGATGATGTCACAATGGTATATGTCACTGATGATGTCACAATGGTACATATGTCACTGATGATGTCACAATGGTACCTATGTCACTGATGATGTTAAATATTATGTCAGAATGCTACCTATCTCACTGATGTTGTTACAGTGTAAGTTATGTCAGTGATAATGACACAATGACAACTATGTCACTGATGATGTCACAATGGTTCCTATGCCACTGATGTCAATGATGATGTCACAATGGTACCTGTCACTAATGATGTCACTGATGAGGTCACAATGGTACCTGCCACTAATGATGTCACTGATGATGTCACAATGGTAACTATGTCACTGATGATGTCACAATGGTACCTATGTTACTGATGATGCCACTGATAATGTCACTGATGTCATAATGGTACATATGTCACTGATGATGTCACTGATGATTTCACAGTGGTGTCTATGTCACTTATGATGTCACTGATGATGTGACAATATTACCTATGTCTGCCCTTTTTTTTACCATATTTTTTTTATCACAAACCTTATTTCATCCTTATTTCTTTGTAAGGATATCCTTATGTCTATCCCATGCATGTTTAAATTGCTCTACTGTCTTAGCCTCTACCACCTCTGATGGGAGGCTATTCCACTTGTCCACTACCCTTTCTGTGAAGTAATTTTTCCTCAAATTTCCCCTGAACCTCCCACCCCTCCAGTCTCAGTGCATGTCCTTGTGTCCTACTGCTTCTCTTCATTTGGAGAATGTTCCCCTCCTGGACTTTGTTAAAACCTTTGATATATTTGAAAGTTTCTACCATGTCCCCCCTTTCCCTTCTCTGCTCCAAACTGATGATGTCACAGTGTAACCTATATCACTGATGATTTCACAATGGTACCTATGTCACTGATGAGGCCACAATGGTACCTTTGTCACTGATGATCTCACTGATAATGTCACAATGGTACTTATGTCACTGATGATGTCACAACAGTACTTATGTCACTGATGATGCCACAATAGTACTTTAATCACTGATGGTGTCACAATGTTACCTATTTCACTGATGATGTCACTGATGATGTCACAATGGTACCTATGTTACTGATAATGTCAATGATGCTGTCACAATAGTACCTATGTCACTGATGATGTCACTGATTACATAACTGATGATGTCACATTGGAATCTATGTCACTGATGTCACAATAGCACTTTTGTCACTGATGATGTCAGTATTGATGTCATAATAATAAGTATGTCACTGATTGTAACAATAATAACTAGGGCACTGATGATATCACTAATGATGTCACAATGGAACCCATGGCATTGATGATATCACAATGGCATCTACTGTATGTCACTGATGAAGTCACAATAATGAGTATGTCACTGATGATGTCATTATGGTACCTGAGTCACTAATGATGTCACTCAGGATATCACAATGGCACCCATGTTACTGATAAAGACACAATAGTACATGCCACTGATGATGTCACAATGTTTCCTATGTCACTGATTATGTCATGGATGATGTCACAATGGTACCTATGTCACTGATGCTGTCACTGATGATGTCACAATGGTACCTATGTCACTAATTATGTCACAATGGTACTTATGTCACTGATGTCACAATAGTAAGTATGTCACTGATGATGTCACAGAGGATGTCACAAAGGTACCTATGTTACTGTTGATGTCATTAATAATGTCACTGATTATGTCAATTTGGTACCTACTGTATGTCACTGATGATGTCACTGATGATGTCACTGATTATATCACTGGTGATGTCACATTGGAACCCATGACACTGATGATGTCACTGATTATGTCACAAGGGCACCTATGTCACTGATGATGTCACAATAGTAAGTATGTCACTGATGAAGTCACAATGGCACCTATCTCACTGATAATGATACAATAGTGAGTATGCCACTGATTATGTCACAATTGTAACTATGTCACTAATGATGTCACAATAGTAAGGATGTCACTGATGATGTCATAATGGTACGTATGTCACTGATGATGTCACAATGGTAGCTATGTCACTAATGATTCACATTGAAACCTGTGTCACTAATGATGTAACAGTGGTACCTATGTCAGTGATGATGTCACAATGGCACCTACAGTATGTCACTGATGATGTTACTGATGATGTCACAATGGTATCTATATCACTGATGATGTTATTGATGATGTCACAATGACACCTATGTCACTAATTATGTAACAGTACTAATTATGTCACTGATGATGTCACAATGGTACCTATGTTATTGATGATATCACTTAAGATGTTATAATGGTACCTATATCACTGATTATGTCATTGATGTCACAATTACAGCTTTGTCACTGATGTCACAATGATACCTTTGTCACTGATAATGTCTCTAATGATGGCACCTATGTCAGTGATGATGTCACAAGGGTACCTATGTGACTGATGATGTCACAGATGATAGCAGAATGGCACCTATGTCACTGATAATGTTACTGATGTTGTCACAATAACATCTATGTCACAAATCATGTCACATTAGTAAGTATTTTACTGACAATGTGACTGATGATATCACAATGGTACCTATGTCACTCATGATGTCACTGATGAAGTCACAATGGTACATGTCACTGATTATGTCAATGATGATGTACAATGGTACCTATACCAATAATGATGTCACAGTGGAACCACTGTCACTAATAATATCACTGATGTCACAATTGTAAGTATGTCACTGATGATGTCACAATGGTATCTATGTCACTGATGATGTCAGTAATCAAGTCACAATGGTACCTATATTACTGATGATGTCACAATGGTACCTATATTACTGATGATGTCACAATGGTAATTATGTTACTGATGATATCACAATGGCACATATGTCCCTGATGATGTCACAATGCTACCTATATTACTGATGTCACAGTGGCACCTATGTCACTGATGATGTCACAATGGTGCTTATGCCACTGATGTCACAATGTAACTTATGTCACTGATGATGTAACTAATGATGTCACAATGGTACTTATGTCACTGATGATGTAACTTACAGTATGTGTCATAAGGGTACCTATGTCACTGATGATGTCACTGATGAGGCTACAATGGTACATATGTCACTGATGATGTCACAATGGCACTTATGTCATTGATGATGTCTCAATGGCACCTATGTCACAGATGATGTCACTGATGATGCCACAATGGTAACTATGTCACTGATGATGTCACTCATTATGTCACAATAAAACCTATGTCACTGATGATGTCACTGATGAGGCAAAAATGGTACCTATGTCACTGATACAGTCACACTGGTAACTGGTACCAGTGACTTATAATGTCACTGATGATGTCGCAATGGTACCTATGTCACTGAAGATGTCACAATGGTACATGTCACCGATATCACAAAGGTACCTATGTAACTGATGATGTCACAATAGCAACTATGTCACTGATGATTTCACTGATGATGTCACAATAGTAAGTATGTCACTAATGATGTCACAATAGTACCTATATCACTGATGATGTCATAACAGTGAATATACCACTGGTGATGTCACAATGGTACCTATGTCACTGATGAAATCATTGACGATGTCACAATGGCACCTATATCACTGATGATGTAACAAAAGTAAGCATGTCACTAGTGCCTATGTGACTGATGATGTCAATGATAATGTCAAAATGGTAGATATGTGACTGATGATATCACTGATGATGTCGCAATGGTATCTATATTACTGATATTGTCACAATGGCACCTATGTCACTGATGTTGTTATGAGGATGTCACAATAGTACCTATATCACTGATGAGGTCACTAATGATGTCACAATGGTACCTAGGTCACTGATGATGTCACAGTACTAAGTATGTCACTGATGTCACAATGGTACCTATGTTACTGATGATGCCACTGAAGATGGCACAATGGTATCTATATCACTGATGATGTCACTGATGTCACAATTTCAGCTATTTCACTGATGATTGCACTTTTGTCACTGATGATGTCACAAGGGTACCTATGTGACTGACTATGTCACAGATGATAGCACAATGGCACCTATGTCACTGATGATGTCACAATAGTAAGTATGTCATTGATGATGTCACAATGGTATCTGTCACTGATGATGTCAGTGGTAAAGTCACAATGGTACCTATATCACTGATGATGTCTCTGATGTCACAATAGTAAGTACTAATGATGTCACAATGACACCTCTGTCACTGATGATGTCACAATGGTACCTATATCACTGAAGATGTCATTGATGATATCACAATGGTACCTATGCCACTGATGATGTAAATGATGATGTCACAATGGTACTTATATCACTGATGATGTCACTAGGGTACCTATGTCACTGATGATGTCACAATGCCACCTATGTCATTGATGATGCCACAGTAGTATTTGTGTCACTGTTAATGTCACACTGATACCTGTCACTGATTATTTTTGTTGTTACCAGTTATTCATATAGCGCAAATATATTCCGCAGCGCTTTACAGAGAATACATGGCCATTGAGAACAGTCCCTGCCCCAGTGGTGCTTACAGTCTATATTTCTACCACATGTACATGCACACATTTACGATAGGGTTCATTTTAGTTTGGAGCCAATTAACTTACCAGTATTTTTTTTTATTGTGGAAGGAAACCACAGTTCCCGGAGGAAACCCACGCAAGTACGGGAGAATATACAAACTCCTCACACTTTGGGCCATAGTGGGATTTGAACCCATGATCTCAGTGTCGTGAGGCAATAATGCTCACCATTACACCGTCCGTGCTGCCCCTTCAATGTTGCAGAACTCCATTTGTTGGTCCATGGACAATTGTCCTTTAATGTATCCATATAGCTTTAATATTTTTTTCAAGTGAAGTCCCTCCAAGGAAAGACCTTTGTGTTATGGTGCTTGTTCTACTTTCAGTGAATATCCATATGTGAAATATGGAGCTGCGACACATATAGCTATGAAAGAATAATGACCAAATAATTCACATTTAAAGCTTATGTAAAAATGATGCAGAAAAAAAAGAATATTGTGACATTTGCAGATGCTTAAAATTGCATTAACTGGTAGCTATTTTTACAAAGAATGTTACATATAGAACGGTTAGATAAAAGAACAATACATGGCCATTAGTCTAATCCATGTGTCTATTGATGTCTACAATATACTGTATAATGGCTAATATGATAGAAATTAAACAGTATAATACACTTTAAGCCAATCAACTATAAAGTGGCGGAAATAATGAGAGCGGTAGGATAAAAAAAATGGATGGCTACCAGCAGGACCAATA
Organism: Pseudophryne corroboree; assembly: GCF_028390025.1. Classification (NCBI taxonomy): domain Eukaryota; kingdom Metazoa; phylum Chordata; class Amphibia; order Anura; family Myobatrachidae; genus Pseudophryne; species Pseudophryne corroboree. Next base: position 326,872,922 of record NC_086444.1, on the reverse strand, counting down.
CACTGACTGAGCTTATAGTTAAACCAGTCTCTTTAGGCTTATTGACATTCCTTGCTATCTGAAACTAAATAAATTGCTCTTTTAATGATAGAATATTGAGGCCTAAATTTAAGTCTGGAACTTAGACTTAGAACTTAGCTTGTAAGTTTTCCAAACCAATTAGCATACCACTTAGAACTGTTCCAGTTGCAGATCCCTAGTCTACCCCATATTTATTGTTGGACATTTACCCAAATAATCGTTAGCATTGCTTTTAAGTGTATATTCTTTATGTATGTGTCAAATGATAGAATTTTATAAAAAAAAACAACCACATTTTTTTATAAAAATATTCCTAAGGTTCCTGTCAAAGTTAAGTTCATTGTTACATGTTAACTATAATGTTTTTACATAACATTTAGTCCTTCCTGACGGATGAGTAGGAGAGCCGCTGAGTAACCCTTTGGTGCCATGAGTTGTATTGACTGCCCCTCTCGTACCCACAGGGTAAATATTGCTTGTTAGATGTTTATTTGTGAAGTTTATTGTGTTCTGCAATGAAGCACTATGGATGTAAATCATACTATGTATGTTTAAATAACACTGAAACCAGTATTGTATGAGAATTATTTTTTTCATAGTAATTATGTAAATAGAATCATGGATCGAAATTCTAAATGGTGCACTCCTAGGTCTAATGGGTGTTAGGGTTCATAAGGGCGGTCTGATGGAATGCATGCATGAAATCTCTGCTGGAGATGTATCTCATGCATACATTCCATCAGACCGCCCTTATGACCCATAACACCCATTATACCTTTTTCACATATTTTTGAATTAGTTGTAATTATTTAACAATATTTATAATTATTTAAATGTATTTAAACACAACAGGACACTTTTTTCGTTGCACTTTTACTTTTATATTGTGTATAGTGTGGTCACATTTATGTTTTAAGGTTTAGACACTGCAGACATGATTTTACATCAATATGATTCATGTAATTCTTGTGACATTTTGATTCACTGTCACTAATAATTTGATTTGATCCTATCACCACATTATGGCACGGCCCTACAGGGTGGAAGTGATGCCTAATAGGAGAAAGTTATAGATCTGATACAAAGAGAACTCTTGATTAAATCATTATACTCTATTAGGGCACCTTTATTAATATAGACTATTAGTGCTCTAATGATGCGGCCCCCTCCCTGACATCAAGCTACTCTCATTTTATCTGGTCAGCTACATGGGGTTCTGTAAAACTTTGCACTTCTTTCTGTATTCCAGCGCGAGGTGACAGCGGCACCGGGCATCTGTTTTCTATGACAACCCAGCGCCACGTTACCAATGACGCGTGTGGAAGGCGCCGGATCTGAGATCAGAGGATGGGACTCCGATCAGCGCAGAGCACTTGGCGGGCTTCTACGGTTATATAGGTAAGACTGTGGGTTTATTTAATTGTTGTTCACCTTGACAAAGGGGCGGGATATGTTGTGATATTTTTAATACACTTTTTCTGATTTGAAAGACTCCGAGTGCTGCAGTTAATTTCCAAACATACAGTACTCTTTTCAGCCTGAGGGCACCGGAGCGGATAAAAGTTATCGAGGGGGAGTGCTGGTCCGCAGACACACTGTTATATATATATATATATATATCTCCAAGTGTGAGGCAGCACTCTAGACGTCTTTGGATATTGTTTGGACCCACATGCGATACAGTAGGTACCCAGGAGGGCACCAAGGCACGGTTATATAGATTAGCATGCACCTTATTTCCCTATTGGAAAATGGGGGAGGGGGGTGCCAATTCTCTTTCTGGCAAGGGGCACCAAAAAGTCTAGTTACGGCTCTGGCACACTCACAACAATCGCAGTAGTACGCAAACCATCAGGTTTGTGTACTACTCTGAATAAAGCCCAATGTTGTTTTTCCCTGTCTTCCACATAGAAATTAAGCTAGTACTGTATATTTAAAATGCTAATAAAGATCAAATATTAATGTCACAAATCAGAAGAACCTGTATTTTCTTTTAATAATATTTTTTTATCTCTCCATCATTAGAGATTTGTTAAGTTATGCTATTTGTGATTTGCCCAGGAAAAGGTAATGAATCTAAAGACAGACATACGGTTTATTGGGGAATATAACTTTAGCCATTATCATTTGGAAAGTATAGCAGGAGTAAATCCTTGTATTTAGTTCATAGCCTGCAGCCATTACTCCCCTCATTGACCAAATATTTAAAATGTCTAAAATATTTAAACCCAGTTTAATCAGTTTAAAATTGCATTGTATATCACCAAGGAACTTCACTTTTAAAATAAAGAAGTAATAAAAGTTTGATGTGAAGCATATTAAATTTTCTCAGCCCTGCTCAGCTGTATTTCTTGATCTTGTTCTAAAGCAAGTAGGGAAATATGTAGAGTGATTGTAACTGACACCACTTTGTGCATAGATTAAATATCTTAGCTGAAATTCCCAAAGCAAACTTTTTGTACCCTGATACAGAGGTAAGTAATTAAGGGTAGACATTTCATATTTAATGACTAATCGCTAGTGAGAAAAATCCAAAAACAGGGAAAGCTACTTTATATATATATATATATATATATATATATATATAAATATATATATCATACTGTAATATGCACTCTCCTCAATATTCAGCTTTCATTTATTATATTCTAGGAGTACGTAAAGCTTTTAAAATATTCTAGAAGCAGTACAGTTACGTTTGTGGTGGGGTGGTACATTTGCAATGGGGGTAGGGCATTTTGCAGTGGGGGCAGGGTATTTGCAGTGGGGGCAGGGCATTTTGCAGGGCTATTATTCACATCACCATGGGCAATCAAAAGAAGGATCAAATGCAATAGCCTTTAGGTTTTTGGAAAGTGCCTAGAAATTAGTAGTTTAAATCTCCAGACTAAATCACTGAAATCTTGGCACTTACCAAATCCTGCATGCTATTACATTTGCCACAAAGTCACCAACTATGATCTCATGTCTGCAGTTATGTAATATAATTTTTTATTTTATGTTTGAGTCACTAATTCTACTAAGAACCAGGTTAACATTAAGTTTAATAAATATACAGTACTAGGTGCTTCATCGCGCCCTACGGGCGCTCTTCACACCGTCGCAAGGGGCTACGCCCCCTTAACCCTTGCATGCCTTTCTGGGGTTTAATATTTGTATTATATGGAGTATTACCTGCATTCCTTTGTTAGTGGTTAAATATTGCACAATGAAAGGGCGTGCGATGGTGAAGGAGGCGCAGCCCCTTGCGACGGCGTGAACAGCACCTGCAGGGCACGATGTACAGAATGTAGCGGGTGCGGGGGGGACTGCGGATGGTGTCTGTAGATGCTGCGGGTGGAGGGGAGGCAGAAGTGGGGGTGGGGCCCGGATGGGGAAGGTTCGGGAGGTGCTGCGCGTGGGGGAGGGGCAGAGGAGTGGGGGATGCAGATGGGGGAGGGGTCCGGAGGCACTGCAGGTGGGGGAGGGGCAGGGGTGCCACGGGTGGGAGAGGGGCAAGTGTGGGGATGTTGTGGATGGGTGAAGGGTTCCGGAGGTGCTGTGGGATGGGTGTGCCGGGGGTTGGGTAGGGGACCGCAGGCACCATGGGTAGGGTAGGGGCAGGTACGGGTGTTGCAGCGGATGGGAAAGGAGGTCCGGAGGTGCTGCAGGTGGTGGAGGGGCAGGTGCAGGGGTGCCATTGGTGGGGGAGGGGTGGGTGAGGGGGGGACCGCTGATGGAGGAGGGTGTCTGCAGATGCTGCGGGTGGAGGGGGGCAGGTGTGGGGGGAGACGTATAAGGGGGGTGAATGGTGGAAGGGGCCTGGAGGTGCTGTGGGTGGTGGAGGAGTGGGAGCCATGGGTGGTGTAGGGGGTCTGGAGGCACAGCATGTGGGGGAGGGGTGGAGTGCCGCATGTGGTGGAGGGGAAGGTGCGGAGGTGTAGTGCATTGGGGAGAGGTCTGGAGGCGCTGCGGGTACTGTACATGCCATAAAAGGTAGTTGGAGGGTATGCAGTAACAGGGCCAGGACAGGGGTGACAGGGTCAGTACAGGGTTGACGGGGCCAGGACAGGGGTGACGGGGCCAGGACAGGGGTGACGGGGCCAGGACAGGGGTGACAGGGCCAGGACAGAAATGATAGGGACAGGATAGGGGTGACAGGGCCAGGGTAGGGGCGGCAGGACCAGGACAGGGGTGATGGGGCCAGTATAGGGTTGACAGGGCAAGCACAGGGGTGACAGGGCCAGGATAGGGGTAACAGGGCCAGCATAAGGGTGACAGGGCCAGGATAAGGGTGAAAGGGCCAGGATAAGGGTGAAAGGGCCAGAATAAGGGTGGCAGGGCAAGGCCAGGGGTGACAGGGACATGACAGAACACAGGGCACGGGAGAGATTGGTATTAGGGACAAAACAGTGGTGACAGACAGATGTGTCTTACCGGAGTCACTGCTGCTGGCTGCTGCTGTTCCATTCCAACCTGTTGGGATCTGCTGCTGCTGGAGACTTGGCATGGCTGACTCTCTCAGGCTGGAGTCCTGCTTTCTCTGCCAGTCCGCATCCCTCCCCCCCTCCTCAGTCACACACCGCAGACCTCGCGCAGCTGCCGGGCACTGTGGTAAGGTGAGACTGGAAATGACTGGTTAGCCCCCAGGAGATGCTGCGGCTGGAGGGAGGAGGGGGTCATAGCATGCACGTGGCGCGGACCTCACGGCTTCCGGGCACTGTGGTAAGGGGAGACTGGGAGTGACTGGTTAGCTCCCAGGAGACGCTGCGGCTGGAGGGAGGAGTGGGTCAGAGCCTGCAAGCAGCTCGGATTTCTGCAGCGCTACCCGCCAGCTAAAGTGTGTGAATGAGCTGGGCGCACTCCACTGCGGGTGGCAGCGCTGCAGCTAGCGGTGGGGTTGCCGGGGCTGGAGATAACAGAGGCAGTATGGAACCTGCACAGCGGCAGGTGCCCCACTAAACTGCAGCTAAGAAGCATGGAGTGTGTCAGAAAGTGACGCTCCTCCGCACCAGAGAGACCCTGCTGAGTATGCCGATGTGGGGGGTCAAGCACACAGTGAGCCGGTGCCCGTCTGTCTGTATGACATACCCCTCACACACCCCCATACCTCCCAAATGTCCCGATTTTCGCGGGACAGTACCATTTTTTGGGGTCTGTCCCGCTGTCCCACCCGCGGGTCGCAGTGTCCGGCGGTGGGGGGGGGGGCAGTTGGAAAGCTCCTGTACTCGCTGTTCTGCTTAGCAGAGCAGCGGTGAATAGTGGAGACAGAGGGAGAGGGGGCATCAGCGGGTACGGATTACGGGGGGAATTCCAGCAGCAGAGCCGGATTAAGGGGGGGGGGGGTGGCCAGGGGATACGTACCATTGGCCCCACAGTTTTAGGGGGCCCCCCGGCTGGAGTAGCTCTGTCCCAGCTCAGAAGCTCCCCCCGTCCTGCCAGCAACAGCGGCAGCATTGTGCTACAGTCAGCACACGCTGCTGCATATTGGCAGGTCTGTGGTGTTGCAGGGAGGCAGCAGTCTCCCTGCTTTCTTCTCCCTGTGCGGGTGTGTAGGGGGAGCGACCACGTCCTCTGGATTTAGCCCTAGCTGAAGGGCCAAAATCCCATAAAAAAATAAAAATAAAAATCGAAATTTGCATAAGGGGGCGTGGCCGCGCGGGGCGCGATTAGGCCACGCCCCCAACCCACAGCAGGCACAGCAATGAGATAGGGCTCCCCTGTCTCAAGTGCCCTGTACCCCCCGGACTCATAATCAGCCCCTGGGGGCATGCCAGCAGCTCACAGAGCGCTGGGCAAGCCCCCTCACTGACGAAAACGGGGGCTCCCGTGAAGCCACGCCCCCTTTTCGCCGAGTGTGTTTCCCTCCTTCTGCCTGGAGAAAGCTCCTGCAGAAAGCTGGGAGGTATGCACCCCTGCCTGTGACATGCCCAATGCCCATGCTATCTGCTTCTGCTCCTAGTCTCCTGTAGATTTGGCCAGATCTCTGTGACTCATTTGAATAACTCCGCCCACTGTTGTGACTCCGCCCAGCGTTAGCAAATGAATCACAAGGTCACAGAATAGGGCTATTATATAGGAGATAAGAATAGAATTATCATAATTAGATCATTATTAGAGATGTGATTTTGATTCTTAGTGCCTGATTCACCATAAGTTGTAGTTTTGCGAAATTATGCAAAACTACAACTCATTCCACTAGCATGCGGGGGACCGCCCAGCACAGGGCAAGGCCCCCACACATGCTGGTCCTGCCCCCCACTAAAACGTGAGCACTTTGCTAAACAGCTAAGCGATCACATGTTTAGGGTAGCCCCCTGCCTCCGCAGCCTAGCTGCGAAGGCAGTCTCTGGGGCGCCATGTTATGGGTCACAGTGGCTGTGTGTGATGTCACGCAGCCGACGCGCCCCACATCCTTCAAATGGTCTGGACACGACTCCATTGTCAGAACCGTACCCCCCCATGCCCCCAAAACGATGTAAACACGATCCATCGTTGCACCCCACTGGGACTTAGATTGCAATCGCATGCAATCGCAATCTAAGTCCCCGCGCATGCGCAGAAGTGCGGAAAATCGTCAAATAGCGATTTACACACTTCTGCAACTGAAACTGAATTAGGCCCTAATTAGGGTCCTAACTATTAATTTACATATTGGAGCTTATTGGCTGGTGCGTGTATCACCTTGCATTTATCACTGGTTTATCACTTACTTATGCATTCTCCAGATTAATACATCTGCCCCTTGGTTCCACTCAGAACCCCAAAGTGATTCCGAACTGGGACTTCAGGAAAACCAAACCATACATCTATAATATTATAAATAAAGTTTCCCTAGCATCCATAAGGGATATTGGGGAACAGACTAGTACGATGGGGTATAGACGGGTCCAAAGGAGCCAGTGCATTTTACATTTCTTCAACTGGGTTTGCTGGCTCCTCCCCTCTATCCCTCCCCCTACAGCTCAGTTTAGAAAAAAATGCCCTCAGGAGAGGATGCACACTCTGCAAGCTGCAAGAGTTCTTCAATTTCTTTTTAAAAGTATTATTTATTTCGGTAAGCTTTTTAGGCAACAGCACACCTGCACCGTGGGAGTTGGAAGGGGGGGGGGGGGGAGGGGTCACCGGCGTCTTGAGGTGCAGAGCCACTTCCCCGCTGCAGGACCACCGTCCTGTGGGGCTGTTTGTTCAGCGGGGCATGGTGCCTTGGCTGTCGCAGCCGCAGCATGCCGCACACCCCTAACGCTGCCTGAAGGTGATCATCGGTGGTGAGTACCAACCGGGGGCCCCTCTAGGGGGGTTCCCCAGTTTAATGTGTGGCTGAAGCGCGGGTGAGGCATATGGGTCCCTCCTGGGGGGGACCCGCTGTAGCCCCTGCGTGAGACTGGCTAATATTAAGTTGTACCAAACATTTATGTGAGGCTACATACATTGGGAGACATGGCCAGTATAAATACTCTAAGGTAGCTCCGACGCCATGGCAGGGGGCGGAGCTCCACGAGAGCGGGCTCAGCGGCATTTTGGTGCCTTCCTCTGCAAAGCAGCAGCAGCAGCCTCACAGCTCCTCCATATCAGTCCCTGGATCACTGGTGCCGGGTGTAGAAGGGGAGAGCCGCTATAATTGTGCACAAGTAACAGCCCTCTGAGTGATTTCTTATATTACAGTCTCGCTGTTGTTTACACAAAAACGCTGACAGCCTCACTGGGGCTGTGCAGAGCTGGGTGCATTAGGGTCCTGTGTCTCCTCTCACATGCAATAGGTAGGCTTGTAATATATCTATATCAGGCTGTGTTGTGTGTGTACTATACCGGTTTTTCTGATTCACAATGGTAAAACAGAAGTCATGCAGTGTATGTAATGCTAGATTCTCTCCTAGTTCATCTAGCTCCATATCATGTGAGCAGTGTAGTCAGCCATCTCAGAATGCTGATATCAATGTGGGGGAGAGTCCAGAGCCCTCCTGGTTGGGGGCTATCAAAAGTATGATGTCTGATATGTCATCTCAACTCACTGCAAATGCCAATAAGACTCAGGAACTGCAACAAGCAGTGGCAAGTCTAACTGCTAAACATCCCCCCCTGTCAACTACAGGTGCACAAAAACGTGTTGTACCTGCACTACTATCAAATACTGATGATGATATACAGGATGATGGGGATGATGTGGACCCCATAAGTGGGTATTCCACACCTACCCAGGGTATTGAACACCTCATACTGGCTATTCGGGATGTGTTAAAGCTCCCCCTGGAGGATGCTAATACTCAGCAGTCATTTTTCCTCCCACAAGACAAAATGACAGTCACATTTCCTGATTCCAAAGAATCGGATGACATTTAAAATAGCCTGGAAAACTCCAGACAAAAAATATCAGGTGCCAAAATGGTTTTTGCATACATTCCCCTTTGCCCCTGAAGGCAGGAAACTCTGGGAAGAGTCTCCAGCAGTAGACGTCTCAGTATCTCGCCTTACTCCGGGCTCCTTTACGGTAAATGACCCGGCAGATAGGAGAATTGAGACCACTCTGAAATCTATCCACACTGCTTCAGGTGTAGCTCAAAGTCCGGTCATTGCAGGTTGCTGGATGACACCTGCAATTCATTCCTGGGCTAATCAAATTAAAGAAGGTCTCTCGGGGGATATGACCTTAGTCAATACTGTTACTTTCCTGAATCATATTCAGGACACGGCAAGAGTCCTCTGTGACTCCCTTAAAGAGATTGGCAATATTAATGCTAGAACCACGGCTGTGGCTGTGTCTACGCGCAGAGCCATATGGTTGCGTCAGTGGCTTGCTGATGCTGACTCCAAACGTAATGTGGAATCTCCAAAGCTACTGCTGGAAAATCCATGTTTCTCCCTACAGGGGCTCCACCTGCTGGACGTACCTACCCAGGACCATCTACTCAGTCCTTTTAGTCCTCCAGATTTTGATCTAGGGCCAGTGGGGCCTCCAACGCAGCTAGAGGCTCTAGGGGAAAACCTAAGAAACCAGCAAAGACTTCAGCATGACGGTGCCCACCCACCCTGAGGGGATCTCGTGGTGGGAGCTTGGTTATGTCACTTCAGCCACATCTGGTACAGTTCCTGCCAAGATGCTTGGGTAAGGGACCTTATCTCTCTGAGTTACAAGCTGGAGTTCGACGGTTCTCCTCCCCAATGATTTTCAAATCATTACTAGCTTTGGAAAGTATGCATGGTATGCTACTACTGGCCATAAATAAATTGGTCCAGTCCCAGGTCATTGTTCCATTTCCCCTGCTGCAACAAGGACAGGGTTACTACTCCAGTCTGTTCGTAGTACCAAAACCAGATGGGTCTGTGAGAACCATTCTGAATCGGAAGTCCTTGAATCCTTTCCTGAAGGTTTTCAAATTCAAGATGAAATCTTTGAAAGCGGTGATCACAGGCCTGAAGCAACAGGAATTCCTAGTATCCCTGTATATCAAGGATGCTTACTTACATATCCCAATTTGGCCTCCTCATCAGGCCTATCTGAGGTTTGCCCTACTGAACGATCACTACCAGTTTCAGGCGTTACCCTTTGGCCTGTCTACAGCTCCGAGGGTGTTCACAAAGGTGATGGCAGAAATGATGTTTTAACTCAGGTTCCAGGGGGTCAATGTAATTCCATACCTGGACGATCTCCTGATAAAAGCGAACTCCAGGGAGCTTCTATTGCTCCATATAGATCGCACTATCCAACATCTGTCTCACCACGGGTGGATCCTCAATCAGCAGAAGTCCCACCTGGAACCGTCTCAGCGGTTCCTGTTTCTGGATTTGCTACTGGATACTGTAGCACAGAGAGTGTTCCTCCCAGAGGAAAAAGTGAGAACACTTCAAGAAATGGTTTGCATGGTGCTCCGACCTCCTTGAGTCTCCATTCAGCTTTACAGAAAATTGTTGGGAAAGATGGTGGCCTCGTACGAGGCGATTCAATTCGGAAGGTTTCATTCCAGACCATTCCAATTGGACATTCTGAACAAGTGGTCCGGTTCCCATCTTTAGATGCACCGGATGATTCGACTGTCACCCCAGGCCAGGATTTCTCTCCTGTGGTGGCTACAGTCTTCCAACCTGCTGGAAGGTCGACGCTTTGGGATTCAGGATTGGATACTCCTCATGACGGATACGAGTCTAAGAGGATGGGGATCTGTCACCCAGGGGGCGCAGTTCCAGGGCTGGTGGTGTGCCCATGAGGCCCTACTTCCGATCAACATTCTGGAACTTTGGGCTATCCACAATGCTCTGATTCAGGCATGCCCTATACTCCGGGATCAGGCGATCCAGGTGCAGTCGGACAACGCCACGGCGGTGGCGTACATCAATCGACAAGGAGGGAAAAAAGCAGGGCCTGCATGCAAGAAGTGTCCAGAATACTCCTCTAGGCAGAAAGAAATGCAAGAGCACTGTACACAATCTTCATTCCGGGAGTGGACAACTGGGAAGCAGACTTCCTAAGTCGCCACAACCTCCACCCGGGGGAGTGGGGACTACACCCTCAGGTGTTTCAGCAGATCTTCGACAGGTGGGGATACCCACAGATCGACTTGATGGCCTCTTGCCTCAATGAGAAGCTTAACTGCTATTGCTCATTAACCAGGGACCCTCAGATGAGCACAGTGGATGCACTGACATCACCTTGGCCTTACCAGCTGGTCTACCTGTTTCCTCCGATTCCACTGATCCCAAGGGTGCTCAAGCGGATCAGACACCAAAGAGTGGAAGAAATCTTGATTGCCCCAGATTGGCCCCAAAGAGCGTGGTACATGGCTCTTCTGGACATGTCCGTAGAGAACCCTTGGCCTCTACCGCTAAGAAGGGATCTTCTTCAACAAGGACCGTTCATCAACCTGGACTTACAGTGCCTTCGTTTGACGGCATGGAAGTTGAGCAGAACAACCTAGCTCACAAAGAACTTTCCAAAAAGGTCATTGCCACTATGGTACAAGCCAGAAAACCTGTGACGTCTAAACACTATTATCATATCTGGCGGAGATATGTCTCTTGGTGCGAGGAACGCACATATCCCTCTGGAGTGGATAAAGGTTTACGTCTGGGATCCATTAAGGTCCAGATTTCAGCTCTTTCCATCTTCTTCCAGAAGAAGTTGGCTCTCTTGCCGGAAGTTCAGACCGTCTTGTAAAGGGTGCTTCACATAATCTCCTTTTGTGCCGCCTACGGCACCTTGGGATCTGGATGCACCTTGGAATCTGGAGTGTTATGCTTTCTATAGTCCTCCTGGTTTGAACCTCTGATGACGGTAGAAGATAAGTACCTCACGTGGAAAACTGTGATGTTACTGGCCCTGGCTTCTGCTAGGCATGTCACAGAATTGGGGGCCTTGTCGTGCAAAAGTCCGTACTTGGTCTTTTACAAGAACAGAGTGGAGCTCAGGACTAGACAGCAGTTCCTGCCGAAGGTGGTCTCTGGGTTTCACTTGAATCAACCTATTGTGATTCTGTCCGGTTCTGGCACTTCTGCTCCTTCGGAGGCATTGGATACTGTGCGAGCCTTGAAAATCTATGTCAAGAGGATGGCTCGGATCAGAAAGACGGATTCCTTGTTCATGCTCTATGATGTGCAGAAAAAGGGTTGCCCTGCTTCTAAGCAGTACATTGCTCATTGGATTAGGCTTACTATCCAACAGGCCTATACGTCAGCAGCCTTACCTGTTCCACAGTCTCTGAAGGCCCACTCTACCAGATCGGTGGGCACTTCCTGGGCGGCTGCCCATGGAGTCTCGGCCCTACAACTATGCCGAGTTGCTACCTGGTCAGGTAAAAACACCTTTGTGAAGTTCTACAAGTTTGATACCCTGGCCAAAGAGTTTGGGAAGGCGGTGCTGCTGATGTCTCTGCACGTTCCCACCAGTTCTGGAAGCTTTGGGACATCCCCATCATACTAATCTGTTCCCCAATATCCCTTATGGATGCTAGAGAAAATAGGATTTTGAATACCTACCGGTAAATCCTTTTCTCGTAGTCCATAAGGGATATTGGGTGCCCGCCTCTGTGCGGTGACTTTCTGCAGGTTCTCTGTTATGTGTTACCTGTTCAGCTGTTGCTGTTAATATTGCCAGCCATTCTGGCCCGGTCGTGTTTTGGTGTGCTGGTGTGTAAATCTCACCACACTACTTGTTATATTCCTTCTCTCAAGTATGTAATTCTCCTTCGGGCACTGTTTTACCTATAACTGAGCTGTAGGAGGAGGCATAGAGGGGAGGACCCAGCACACCCAGTTGAAGAAATTTAAAGTGCACTGGCTCCTTTGGACCCATCTATACCCCATCGTACTAGTCTGATCCCCAATATCCCTTATGGACTATGAGAAAAGGATTTACCGGTAGGTATTAAAAATCCTATTTTATTACGTATACATTTAAAAGTTTCAGAAATTAATGGACCTCATTTGATCTTTTGAATCCATGGCAACTTTATGTATGATATACAGTATAACATAGGCCTGCCTTGTTCTCCTTTATACTACAGTCTCTGTGTTTACCAAAGGAAGTTTCTGGACTTCCTTTCCAAAAACGTGTTTCAAAAAACCTCTCATAGATGGTCCACTCTGCACTCATCAGCTGAGTGCCCATTAATCTCAACTCACAGATGCTGCCTCTGCAAACTAGAAGCATCTTGATGCCTAACGTGGAGGGAAAAGCTGAAGAGGCACACTGTCAAAAAGTATAATCTGCACCTCCTGCCATCTTTAGAAAGCAAGTTTTTGGGTTCTGACTTTGGCGTTGATGTATCAAGCAGTGCAAAGAATAGATAATTGGATCAGTGGAGAGGTTGCCCATAGCAACCAATCAGCTTCAAAGTAGCATTTATCAAGTACATTATATAAAATGATAGGTAGCAGCTGATTGGTTGCCATGGGCAACTTCTCCCTTAGACCACTTCTCCATTTTTTTTCACTGCTTGATACACCCCCTCTGTTACATAAGGCTCTTTTATGTGTTTTAAACTTTGATTTTATTGTGCAAAATGTATCTAGAAGTGAGCTTCTCTGTTTAATTTCAGCTACTGTAGTTTACACTAGGTACCGTATGTAGCAGTAAACATATAGGATAAAATATGATGTTGACAAGCTCAGAACTGGTGCTAAATTGAAGTCTCATTGCAGGGGTGTGCTCTCTTTCACACAGCGAGGTACTCCCTTTTTTCCTTAATTCAGCTTCACAAATTGACATCTTGCTTTTGCTGCGCTCTACAAAAATAAGCACACAGGTGGGCTAATTTGTAATTTTGTGCTTCATAAATGAAGTCTACATTTTAGTACTAATTTTACTACAACATCGAGACACCCATGTTAGCAGATTTAATAGAATTAGCTTCTAAGACCTGTTTTTCTCATTTTTGTACCTAACACCAAAATGGTAGAACATGCTGTATTTATGGACTCAACAAACCTTATGTAACATGTGACATAGGGGGGTCTATGTACTAAGCCTTGGGGAGAGAGAAAGTGGATGGAGATAAAGTACCAACCAATCAGTTCCTAATTGATATTTTCTTAACCACTTGACTGGCATGGATACATCAGATGTGACCACACCAGCAAGTGCCTTATCTGACCTGGTCGCACAGGATGCGATCAGTCATATAAACAGTGTTTGCAGCTGCAGGGAAGAGAAACTATTATGTTATTATTGTGAGATATAAATACTTTGTACTTACATTTTCCATGATTGAGACATGGAAAATGTCTATGTGGCACTTTTCAGAGATGCCATCCGTACCTTTAGAGGTTTTGGCCACTGGAGTTATATTCAGTACAAAACCATGCATACATTATATTGTATTGTATATAATTGTTCCTTTAAATTCAGCATCCAAACCTGTCACAGACTCAGCGGCTTTAAAAATTGCTGTATAGTAAACTAGCTGAAGTACCCCGAGTTGTCCGGGTTTAAATCTGCAAGTTATAAGTTGTCAATTTAAATTAAGAACATGCATCTTTTATTTTCCCCCTTTAAAATGAAAAACGTTTTTGCTACTGTAGTCCAAATGCAAATAGATGTCTTTGACTTGATATAGTACAGCCACAGCACTGATGATTTAAGTGCTATCAGCTGGAAGGGCAATACACAATCAGTCCAACAAAGCCAGCTACATAATACCACTGATAGTCATCATCATCATCAATGAGTATCAGTGCACCAGCCCTTCAGCACCCCCAAGAGATATGACCTCTAAACAGTGCATTAAAGTCTCATTGTGTCGCAACTTGATGTACACTGTACTCCACCAATACATACTTGCGTTTTTGTATTTTAGCATCATGTGTACTACACATACTTCTTATGGGAAAAAAAACAACATATGATGAGACAAGTATTATATGGATATACAGAGAACAATATCGACAGATATAGACAATAAAGAAATTGTCAGATACATAATTGCAGCCCACAAAATGCACATTACATATCAAACCATGCAGAGTGAGGTCCCGGCTTACAAGAGTATTCATCCTAAAAGGGTAATGAGGGGACACAGAGGGCGTGCGGGGCAGCGCAGTGGGGTGCAATGTTTGGAGAGTTAGGAGAAGATGTAAAAGGATACAGTGAAAAGCAGAGTTTTTAGTAGTGATGAGCAGGTTCGGATCCTCGGGATCCGAACCCGCCCGAACTTCACCTTTTTTTGCACGGGTCCGAGCAACTCGGATCCTCCCGCCTTGCTCGGTTAACCCGAGAGCGCCCGAACGTCATCATCCCGCGGTCGGATTCTCGCGAGATTCGTATTCTATATAAGGAGCCGCGCGTCGCCGCCATTTTTCACTCGTGCATTGGAGATGATCGTGAGAGGACGTGGCTGGCGTCCTCTCAGTTTCTATGTTCAGTGGGCTGCAAATATCTGTGCTCAGTGTGCTGCAAATATCTGTGCTCAGTGTGCTGCAAATATCTGTGCTCAGTGTGCTAATTGCTTTATTGTGGGGACTGGGGACCAGCAGTATTATATAGCAGGAGGACAGTGCACAGTTTTGCTGACCAGTGACCACCAGTATTATACGTTCTCTGCCTGAAAAACGCTCCATATCTGTTCTGCATTGTAGTATATAGTAGGAGGACAGTGCAGAATTTTGCTGACCACCAGTATAACTATATATATAGCAGTACGGTACAGTAGTCCACTGCTCTACCTCTGTGTCGTCAAGTATACTATCCATCCATACCTGTGGTGCCTTTCAGTTTTGCACAGTTTGCTGACCACCAGTATATAATATATAGCAGTACGGTACAGTAGGCCACTGCTCTACCTACCTCTGTGTCGTCAAGTATACTATCCATCCATACCTGTGGTGCATTTCAGTTTTGCACAGTTTGCTGACCACCAGTATATAATATATAGCAGTACGGTACAGAAGGCCACTGCTCTACCTACCTCTGTGTCGTCAAGTATACTATCCATCAATACCTGTGGTGCATTTCAGTTTTGCACAGTTTGCTGACCACCAGTATATAATATATAGCAGTACGGTACAGAAGGCCACTGCTCTACCTACCTCTGTGTCGTCAAGTAAACTATCCATCCATACCTGTGGTGCATTTCAGTTTTGCACAGTTTGCTGACCACCAGTATATAATATATAGCAGTATGGTACAGTAGGCCACTGCTCTACCTACCTCTGTGTCGTCAAGTATACTATCCATCCATACCTGTGGTGCATTTCAGTTTTGCACAGTTTGCTGACCACCAGTATATAATATATAGCAGTACGGTACAGTAGGAGACCTCTCTACCTACCTCTGTGTCGTCAAGTATACTATCCATCCATACCTGTGGTGCATTTCAGTTTTGCACAGTTTGATGACCACCAGTATATAATATATAGCAGTACGGTACAGAAGGCCACTGCTCTACCTACCTCTGTGTCGTCAAGTATACTATCCATCCATACCTGTGGTGCATTTCAGTTTTTGTGCGCAGTATATATAGTAGTAGGCCATTGCTATTGATAAATATATTACTGGCATATAATTCCACACATTAAAAAATGGAGAACAAAAATGTGGAGGGTAAAATAGGGAAAGATCAAGATCCACTACCACCTCATGCTTAAGCTGCTGCCACTAGTCATGGCCGAGACGATGAAATGCCATCAACGTCGTCTGCCAAGGCCGATGCCCAATGTAATAGTAGAGAGCATGTAAAATCCAAAAAACAAAAGTTCAGTAAAATGACCCAAAAATCAAAATTAAAATCGTCTGAGAAGCATAAACTTGCCAATATGCCATTTACGACACGGAGTGGCAAGGAACGGCTGAGGCCCTCTCCTATGTTCCTCATGACTAGTGCGTCAGCTTCACATGAGGATGGAAGCACTCATCTTCCTGCTAGAAAACTTAAAAGACTTAAGATGGCAAAAGCACAGCAAAGAACTGTGCGTTGTTCTAAATCACAAATCCCCAAGGAGAGTCCAATTGTGTCGGTTGCGATGCCTGACCTTCCCAACACTGGACGGGAAGAGGTGGCGCCTTCCACCATTTGCACACCCCCTGCAAGTGCTGGAAGGAGCACCCGCAGTCCAGTTCCTGATAGTCAAATTGAAGATGTCACTGTTGAAGTACACCAGGATGAGGATATGGGTGTTGCTGGCGCTGGGGAGGAAATTGACAAGGAGGATTCTGATGGTGATGTGGTTTGTTTAAGTCAGGCACCCGGGGAGACACCTGTTGTCTGTGGGACGAATATGGCCATTGACATGCCTGGTCAAAATACAAAAAAATCACCTCTTCGCTGTGGAATTATATCAACAGAAATGCGGACAACTGGTATCAAGCCATGTGTTGTCTTTGTCAAGCTGTAATAAGTAGGGGTAAGGAAGTTAACCACCTAGGAACATCCTCCCTTATACGTCACCTGGAGCGCATTCATCAGAAGTCATTGACAAGTTCAAAAACTTTGGGTGACAGCGGAAGCAGTCCACTGACAACTAAATCCCTTCCTCTTGTAACCAAACTCCTGCAAACCACACCACCAACTCCCTCAGTGTCAATTTCCTCCTTAGACAGGAAAGCCAATAGTCCTGCAGGCCATGTCACTGTCAAGTCTGACGAGTCCTCTCCTGCCTGGGATTCCTCCGATGCATCCTTGAGTGTAACGCCTACTGCTGCTGGCGCTGCTGTTGTTGCTGCTGGGAGTCGATTGTCATCCCAGAGGGGAAGTCGGAAGACCACTTGTACTACTTCCAGTAAGCAATTGAATGTCCAACAGTCCTTTGCGAGGAAGATGAAATATCACAGCAGTCATCCTGCTGCAAAGCGGATAACTCAGGCCTTGGCAGCCAGGGTGGTGTTAAACGTGTTTCCGGTATCCACGGTTAATTCACAGGGAACTAGAGAATTGATTGAGGTACTGTGTCCCCGGTACCAAATACCATTCCATTTCTCTAGGCAGGCGATACCGAAAATGTACACAGACGTCAGAAAAAGAGTCACCAGTGTCCTAAAAAATGCAGTTGTACCCAATGTCCACTTAACCATGGACATGAGGACAAGTGGACCAGGGCAGACTCAGGACTATATGACTGTGACAGCCCACTGGGTAGATGTATTGCCTCCCGCAGCAAGAACAGCAGCGGCGGCACCAGTAGCAGCATCTCGCAAACGCCAACTCGTTCCTAGGCAGGCTACGCTTTGTATCACCACTTTCCATAAAAGGCACACAGCTGACAACCTCTTACGGAAACTGAGGAACATCATCGCAGAATGGCTTACCCCAATTGGACTCTCCTGGGGATTTGTGACATCGGACAACGCCACCAATATTGTGCATGCATTACATCTGGGCAAATTCCAGCACGTACCATGTTTTGCACATACATTGAATTTGGTGGTGCAGAATTATTTAAAAAACGACAGGGGCGTGCAACAGATGCTGTCGGTGGCCTGAAGAATTGCGGGCCACTTTCGGCATTCAGCCACTGCGTGCCGAAGACTGGAACACCAGCAAACACTCCTGAACCTGCCCTGCCATCATCTGAAGCAAGAGGTGGTAACGAGGTGGAATTCCACCCTCTATATGCTTCAGAGGATGGAGGAGCAGCAAAAGGCCATTCAAGCCTATACAGCTACCTACGATATAGGCAAAGGAGGGGGAATGCACCTGACTCAAGCGCAGTGGAGAATGATTTCAACATTGTGCAAGGTTCTGCAACCCTTTGAACTTGCCACACGTGAAGTCAGTTCAGACACTGCCAGCCTGAATCAGGTCATTCCCCTCATCAGGCTTTTGCAGAAGAAGCTGGAGAGATTGAAGGAGGAGCTAAAACAGAGCGATTCAGCTAGGCATGTGGGACTTGTGGATGGAGCCCTTAATTCGCTTAACAAGGATTCACGGGAGGTCAATCTGTTGAAATCAGAGCACTACATTTTGGCCACCGTGCTCGATCCTAGATTTAAAACCTATGTTGTATCTCTCTTTCCGGCAGAGACAAGTCTGCAGAGGTTCAAAGACCTGCTGGTGAGAAAATTGTCAAGTCAAGCGGAACGTGACCCGTCAACAGCTCCTCCTTCACATTCTCCCGCAACTGGGGCTGTGAGGAAAAGGCTAAGAATTCCGAGCCCACCCACTGGCGGTGATGCAGGGCAGTCTGGAGCGAGTGCTGACATCTGGTCCGGCCTGATGGAACTGCCAATGATTACTGACATATCGTCTACTGTCACTGCATATGATTCTGTCACCATTGAAAGAATGGTGGAGGATTATATGAGTGACCGCATCCAAGTAGGCACGTCAGACAGTCCGTACGTATACTGGCAGGAAAAAGAGGCAATTTGGAGGCCCTTGCACAAACTGGCTTTATTTTACCTAAGTTGCCCCCCTCCAGTGTGTACTCCGAAAAAGTGTTTAGTGCAGCCGGTCACCTTGTCAGCAATCGGCGTACGAGGTTACTTCCAGAAAATGTGGAGAAGATGATGTTCATCAAAATGAATTATAATCAATTCCTCCGTGGAGACATTCACCAGCAATTGCCTCCAGAAAGTACACAGGGACCTGAGATGGTGGATTCCAGTGGGGACGAATTAATAATCTGTGAGCAGGGTGATGTACACAGTGAAAGGGGTGAGGAATCGGACGATGAGGAGGAGGTGGACATCTTGCCTCTGTAGAGCCAGTTTGTGCAAGGAGAGATTGATTGCTTCTTTTTTGGTGGGGGCCCAAACCAACCAGTCATTTCAGTCACAGTTGTGTGGCAGACCCTGTCGCTGAAATGATGGGTTTGTTAAAGTGTGCATGTCCTGTTTATACAACATAAGGATGGGTGGGAGGGCCCAAGGACAATTCCATCTTGCACCTCTTTTTTCTTTCATTTTTCTTTGCATCATGTGCTGTTTCGGGACTATTTTTTGAAGTGCCATCCTGTCTGACACTGCAGTGCCACTCCTAGATGGGCCAGGTGTTTGTGTCGGCCACTTGGGTCGCTTAGCTTAGTCACACAGCTACCTCATTGTGCCTCTTTTTTCTTTGCATCATGTGCTGTTTGGGGACTATTTTTTTAATCTGCCATCCTGTCTGACACTGCAGTGCCACTCCTAGATGGGCCAGGTGTTTGTGTCGGCCACTTGGGTCACTTAGCTTAGTCACACAGCTACCTCATTGCGCCTCTTTTTTTCTTTGCATCATGTGCTGTTTGGGGACTATTTTTTTGAAGTGCCATCCTGTCTGACACTGCAGTGCCACTCCTAGATGGGCCAGGTGTTTGTGTCGGCCACTTGTGTCGCTTAGCTTAGTCATCCAGCGACCTCAGTGCAAATTTTAGGACTAAAAAAATTATTGTGAGGTGTTCAGAATAGACTGGAAATGAGTGTAAATTATGGTTATTGAGGTTAATAATACTATGGGATCAAAATGACCCCCAAATGCTATGATTTAAGCTGTTTTTGAGGGTTTTTTGTAAAAAAAACACCCGAATCCAAAACACACCCGAATCTGACAAAAAAATTTCAGGGAGGTTTTGCCAAAACGCGTCCGAATCCAAAACACGGCTGCGGAACCGAATCCAAAACCAAAACACAAAACCCGAAAAATTTCCGGTGCACATCACTAGTTTTTAGGGAATGTTAATAGCTAAGAGACTGTCACAACTGAGGGCCTGAGCTGACGGGAGGCAGCCTCAGTTGTAGGGGCTGAGATGTACCGGAACCTGGGAGGTTGTATCAGACCCCTGGACATGTAAGTAACATGAATAATAACTGCCCGAAGGCGTGACCACGACAACTTAGATAAAAGTCAATGATGTTTATTATGACAACTCCGCATCACAGCAGCAATAAAAGAAAACGTAAAAGTCAGCAAAGAATAAATACAGTTCCTGAGTACTACAGCATGGCAGGAGCCACAGGGCACTGGTAGTGTGAGATAGTTCTTATGATCTTCTAGATGGAAAGTCCTTACCAGGCCCGGCTGTAGCAATGGAGATAACCCAGGATTATACCAGCTGGTGTTCCAGGAAGAGCTGGGTTGCTGAAGGTAAAACAGCTGCTGTGGATACTGGCTGGAACCAGACTGTTGTTAGCACGGAGTGGATACTGGCTGGAACCAGTTAAATAATAAATGAACTTTGGGAGCGATGAAATGTGAACTGAAATGTAGAACTTGAGAGCGGAGAAATAATAATTCCGGTGGAGAGTGGTAAAGTGTAGAAAGGACACCGGCCCTTTAAGGGAAGCTGTACTCTGCTGGAAGCTGAGGCTGGAAGCAGGTAGTGTTGTAGCTGGAAACAGATGAATCCACAATGGATTGGAGAGTCAGGCTACACCGCAGGTGGAATGCTGGTGCGGGTCTCTATGGTGGAAGTCTTGAGACAGGAGCTGGAACCTGGAAGACAATCATAGAAGAGAGACAAACAGGAACTAGGTTTGACAACCAAAGCACTGACGTCTTCCTTGCTCAGGTACAGCTTACTTATACCTGCAGCAAGGAAGGGGT
This sequence comes from Pseudophryne corroboree, assembly GCF_028390025.1. Classification (NCBI taxonomy): domain Eukaryota; kingdom Metazoa; phylum Chordata; class Amphibia; order Anura; family Myobatrachidae; genus Pseudophryne; species Pseudophryne corroboree. The sequence goes on along the minus strand of NC_086444.1, from coordinate 326,851,980 downwards.
TGGCTAGGCAATTATGCAAATCAACAACACAGACAGCAGATTGGTGGAAATGATCAGATGACAGAATCCAAGATGGCTGCGCCCATGCAGACACTTGGAGGGAAGTTTGGTTTGTAATCCATGTGGTCTGGGAAACAGTAATGGCGGCGCCGGCCACCGGAGACAGGAGACGCCAGGCTGATAGATGCACATTTAACCACGCGGGCACAGCGGAGGCCGCGGCTGATGAAAAGACCACTCTGTATGTGGAAACTCAGGAACAGCGGAATCCGGTCCTGGAACGCTGAGCCCGCCTTAGGAGGCATCTGAAGGGTAAGTAATGGCGTCCAGATACCCGGATCGTGACAGCACCCCCCCCTTTAGGAGTGGCCCCAGGACACTTCTTAGGCTTTAAAGGAAACTTTGCGTGGAAATTTCGGACCAAGGCAGGAGCATGGACGTCAGAGGCATTGGTCCAAGAGCGTTCTTCAGGACCATAGCCCTTCCAGTCAATGAGATACTGAAGTTGACCGTAACGGTGACGTGAGTCCAGGATCTTGGCCACTTCATACTCAACGCCTCGTTGAGTTTGGACTTTCGGAGTTGGTGGAAGTGAGGAATGAAACCGATTCAAGATTAGCGGTTTCAACAGGGAAACATGGAATGTCCTGGGTATTTTTAAGAAGGGAGGTAACTGGAGTCTGTAAGCAACAGGATTGATGACTTGATCAATTTTGAAAGGACCGATGTAGCGAGGTGCAAACTTCATACTGGGAACTCTTAACCTTAAATTCTTCGTGGATAACCATACCCGATCACCCACCTTGAGAGCAGGAACTGCTCGACGCTTCTTATCCGCAAACTTCTTGTACCTGAACGATGCCTTGAGCAGAGCTGATCGTACGCTCTTCCAGATATTGGCAAACTGATGCAAGGTGATATCCACTGCGGGAACAGAAGTTGCTGGAAGCGGTTGGAACTCAGGGACTTTAGGGTGGAATCCAAAGTTGGTGAAGAATGGTGTTGAAGAAGATGAAGAATGATACTGGTTGTTATGACAGAACTCGGCCCAGGGAAGTAATTGAACCCAGTCATCTTGAGAGGAGGACACATAGATGCGGAGGAAGGCCTCCAAGTCCTGATTCACCCTCTCAGTTTGACCATTGGTCTGAGGATGGTAAGCCGTGGAAAACTTTAACTTGACTTGGAGGACTTGACATAAACTTCGCCAGAATTTGGCTGTGAATTGAACTCCTCGATCTGAGATAATTTCTTCTGGAAGACCGTGGAGTCGGAAGATCTCTTGTATGAATACTTGAGCCAACTTGGAAGCTGACGGAAGACCGGTGAGAGGAATGAAGTGTGCCATCTTGGTGAACCGGTCAACTACCACCCAGATGGTATTGAACTTGTTGCACATGGGCAAATCTGTAATAAAATCCATCGACAAATGGGTCCATGGTCGACGGGGAACAGATAGTGGAACCAGTTGCCCCGCAGGCGACTGGCGGGATACTTTATGTTGAGCACACTTTGGGCAAGATGCAATAAACTCCAAAACGTCCTTTTTCAGAGTTGGCCACCAATAGGACCTAGAGATAAACTCCAGGGTTTTTTGGATACCTGTATGTCCGGCAAAACGGGAAGCATGGGCCCAATGCATGAGCTTCTTCCTTAGTGTCGGCTTCACAAAACTTTTCCCTGATGGGGGCGTAGAGTCCATCCCTACCGTGGAGAATGCCAACGGATTTATAATAGGATGCTTGTCTGAAGACTCTGACTCATTTTCTTGCTCCCATGAGCGGGAAAGGGCATCGGCCTTGCGATTCTGAGAGCCCGGACAGAACTGGAGTTTAAAGTCGAACCTGGAAAAGAAAAGTGCCCATCTGGCCTGACGAGGGTTGAGACATTGTGCGCCTTTTAGATATAGAAGGTTCTTGTGGTCTGTAAGGATGGTGATTGAATGAGAAGCTCCCTCCAACAGATATCTCCACTCCTCTAGAGCGAGCTTGATGGCTAGCAACTCCTGGTCGCCAATGGCATAGTTGCGCTCCGCTGGGGAGAACTTCCGTGAGAAGAAACTGCAAGGATGTAAATGACCATCTTTAGCCCTCTGAGATAACACCGCTCCTACTCCAACGGAGGAGGCATCCACCTCTAAGATGAAAGGAGAGTCGATGTCAGGCTGTTTCAGGACAGGTGCAGAGATGAACCTCTGTTTTAAAAGATGAAAAGCTTGCATGGCTTCTTCAGACCACTTGGACGGGTTAGCACCCTTCTTGGTGAAAGCAGTAATAGGCGCCACAATGGTGGAAAAGTCTCGTATAAACTTTCGGTAATAATTGGCGAACCCTAAGAACCTCTGGACCCCTTTGAGGGTTAAGGGTACCGGCCAATTCTGGATTGCTTGTAGTTTCTCAGGATCCATCTCTAGTCCGGAACCGGACACAATGTACCCTAGAAACGGAATGGACTTGACTTCAAAGACGCATTTCTCTAATTTGCAGTAGAGATGATTGACACGGAGACGGGACAGAACCTCCTTTACCCAGAAACGATGTTCCTCTAAATCGTTGGCAAAAATGAGGATATCATCTAGATAGACCACGACATGACGGTATAGAATGTCTCTGAAGATCTCATTGACGAAATGCTGGAAGACAGCTGGAGCATTGCTCAATCCGAAGGGCATGACGAGGTACTCATAATGTCCGTCACGGGTGTTAAATGCGGTCTTCCACTCGTCACCCTCACGGATCCGGATGAGATTGTATGCACCTCTCAGGTCCAGCTTTGTAAAGATGGTAGCTCCGCTAACTCTGTCAAAGAGCTCAGTAATCAGGGGTAAAGGATAGCGGTTCTTGATGGTAATGTCGTTCAAACCTCTGTAGTCGATGCACGGCCGCAGACCACCATCTTTCTTCTTTACAAAAAAGAAGCCTGCGCCGGCTGGAGAAGAAGAAGGTCGAATGAACCCCTTTGCTAGGTTCTCTTTAATGTATTCCTCCATAGAATGTGTCTCGGGGAGAGACAACGGATAAGTTCGGCCTCGAGGTGGAACCTTCCCTGGAACGAGATCAATCGGGCAGTCCCATTCTCTATGAGGAGGAAGGATATCAGCAGAAGCTTTACTGAACACATCCGTGAAATCTTGATATGGAGGAGGTGGAACATCAGACGACCTGGGGGAGGAAGAACAGACAGGCAACACTTTAAACAAACATGTCTTAGTACAGGAGGAACCCCATGCCAGGATTTGCGTAGTCGTCCAATCAATTGTAGGATTGTGAAGACGGAGCCATGGAAGGCCCAGGACCACAGGATGTGTGGCTCTTGGAATCACTAAAAATGAAATAAGTTCGGAATGAAGAACTCCCACTCTCAGACGAACTGGTAGAGTCCTTAGAGAAATAACTGTATCAAAAATTTTACTGCCATCCACAGCAGTTAAGGAAAAGGACGAAGGAAGTCTCTCGGTGGGTAGGGACCACCGTTTAACATAGGCTTCAGTAATAAAGTTCCCAGCTGCTCCGGAATCCAGGAGGGCAATGACGTTCTGATAACGTTGAGCAACTTGAAGCGAGACTGGGAGGTTACAATCTTGAGGAGATGGAGAGGAGATCATTACTCCTAGCCGGCCCTCTCCTTGGCGAGCTAGGATTTGGAGTTTCCCGGACGTTTGGGACAGGCATTAATGGTGTGAGACGGAGCTGCACAATACAGACAGAGAAACTCGGAGAGACGTCTTCGGCGCTCAGCAGGAGTTAAACGGGAACGGCCAATTTGCATGGGTTCATCTGTAGTTGGTGACAGTTGGCGAGGAGGAGGAGTAGAAGATTTTGGAGCAGATGATCTTCCACGCTCAGTTGCTCTCTCTCTGAAACGCAAGTCAACTTTCGTACAAAGTGAGATTAGCTCATCTAACTTGGAGGGTAAGTCTCTGGTAGCTAACTCATCTTTAATACGCTCGGATAAACCATGCCAGAATGCAGCATACAGGGCCTCGTCGTTCCATGCCAGTTCGGATGCCAGGATCTGGAACTGTATAAGATATTGTCCTACAGTACGTGATTCCTGGCGTAAACGGAGAATCTCAGACGAAGCTGAAGTTACCCGGCCTGGCTCGTCGAAGATGCGCCTGAATGTTGACACAAATGCAGTGTAAGAAGATAGCAGGGTGTCGGACCTCTCCCATAACGGTGATGCCCAATCAAGGGCTGAGCCACTGAGAAGAGAAATAATGTAGGCAATTTTTGTACGGTCACTGGGAAAATTGCCAGGTTGTAGCTCAAACTGAATCTCACACTGGTTGAGAAATCCCCTGCAGAATCTTGGAGATCCGTCAAATTTTGCTGGCGTTGGAAGATGAAGACGTGGAGCAGAAATGGGTAAGGTGGGTGGGGTTATAGCTGGAGTCACTGTGGTTGACGCACCAGACGCGCCTGATCCACGGAGAGTTGTCTGAATCCCATCCAGCCGAGTAGAGAGATCCTGGAGACAGCGGATGATGTGGCCCTGTGCAGCCTCCTGATGTTCTAGTCGGGCTGCCAGTTCTTGCATCGGCCTGGCCGCTTGATCCTGGTCTCCGGCTGGATTCATTAGGTCAGTGCTTACTGTCACAACTGAGGGCCTGAGCTGACGGGAGGCAGCCTCAGTTGTAGGGGCTGAGATGTACCGGAACCTGGGAGGTTGTATCAGACCCCTGGACATGTAAGTAACATGAATAAAAACTGCCCGAAGGCGTGACCACGACAACTTAGATAAAAGTCAATGATGTTTATTATGACAACTCCGCATCACAGCAGCAATAAAAGAAAACGTAAAAGTCAGCAAAGAATAAATACAGTTCCTGAGTACTACAGCATGGCAGGAGCCACAGGGCACTGGTAGTGTGAGATAGTTCTTATGATCTTCTAGATGGAAAGTCCTTACCAGGCCCGGCTGTAGCAATGGAGATAACCCAGGATTATACCAGCTGGTGTTCCAGGAAGAGCTGGGTTGCTGAAGGTAAAACAGCTGCTGTGGATACTGGCTGGAACCAGACTGTTGTTAGCACGGAGTGGATACTGGCTGGAACCAGTTAAATAATAAATGAACTTTGGGAGCGATGAAATGTGAACTGAAATGTAGAACTTGAGAGCGGAGAAATAATAATTCCGGTGGAGAGTGGTAAAGTGTAGAAAGGACACCGGCCCTTTAAGGGAAGCTGTACTCTGCTGGAAGCTGAGGCTGGAAGCAGGTAGTGTTGTAGCTGGAAACAGATGAATCCACAATGGATTGGAGAGTCAGGCTACACCGCAGGTGGAATGCTGGTGCGGGTCTCTATGGTGGAAGTCTTGAGACAGGAGCTGGAACCTGGAAGACAATCATAGAAGAGAGACAAACAGGAACTAGGTTTGACAACCAAAGCACTGACGTCTTCCTTGCTCAGGTACAGCTTACTTATACCTGCAGCAAGGAAGGGGTTGGCTAGGCAATTATGCAAATCAACAACACAGACAGCAGATTGGTGGAAATGATCAGATGACAGAATCCAAGATGGCTGCGCCCATGCAGACACTTGGAGGGAAGTTTGGTTTGTAATCCATGTGGTCTGGGAAACAGTAATGGCGGCGCCGGCCACCGGAGACAGGAGACGCCAGGCTGATAGATGCACATTTAACCACGCGGGCACAGCGGAGGCCGCGGCTGATGAAAAGACCACTCTGTATGTGGAAACTCAGGAACAGCGGAATCCGGTCCTGGAACGCTGAGCCCGCCTTAGGAGGCATCTGAAGGGTAAGTAATGGCGTCCAGATACCCGGATCGTGACAGAGACTAGGTAAAAGGCTTATTGTACTTTGCCACATTACATTTACAAATTAATAATTTGTCCTTGTTATACTGAATTAATTTACAATACTCTTATGAAGAAAATGAGTGCTAGATCATGATGACCTTGTTATAAGTTGGACTGTATAAACGCTTTGCATGCTAGAACAGGCTGTTTTAACACTTTGAATGCTGGTGTATTAACTATTATTAATGAATAAAGAACTTACTGTGTCTTAGTGGGTACATTTGTATCACAAATAGTTTAGGGATCCTATTGCTGCTATTTCAATAGGTGTGGTAAAAGTAGGTGCGTCTGGATGTCGAGGATAGTTTTTGAGAAGTCAGATAATCTGTAGCCTATAAGTAGGTGAGTGCAACATTCAGTTGATTACTTAAGAAGCCCTAACAGAAACATCCCACGCCCAGCATCCCCAGGCACACATACTGTAGGGGAGGCATGTCTCTGCCAATTGATTCTGAGTAAGGAAATATTTTTATCCCTTAGACCCCGATATCATGGCATTGTGGGGTTCAGCTCTGGAAAATATTTAGAAAACAGAGCATTATCATTTCTAACTGACTTCCCTGACAGCATGCATGCCACTCTAGATTTTCCACCACATGTGTCCAATACAAAAGCCATTTTTTTCTATTTATCTGATGTCATGTGCCTTTCTTTGCACAATTATTCCCAATTTTCAAGGTACATTAATGGGTTAGCATGTCAAGAAGTTGGAAAGAAAAATATGCTTCTGATCAGACAATGATTGGATGTCAAATGAGTGCAGGCAGTTGTAATATTGCTGTTTCTGTGATCAAAAGCAAAAAGTTAGAGCACTGAACCTGGTTTGGCAGGATTCACCAGAGGCAGTAGTATGGGCAGTAGCCGGATTCTGTACACATCTTCAAGGTTGTAGTATTCAGGCACCAGCCTATACTTTCATGTGTTTACCTTTGTGTCACAGAGCCATGAAGTACAGTAAGCATGAGCTCATCTAACTCTAAAGGTGTGTACACACGGTGAGATTTCTCCTTTCGATTTTGACTATATAGTCAAAATCGCAAGGAAAGTTAGTGGAAATTGCAAGGTGTTAGGCAGGTTGTGATACCGATTCGATCCCGATGCGCACTCCCGCTGGATTGGTTTTGCAATGCTAGATAGACTGTGCAGGCAAGTCAATCTTGACTATCTAGTGTACTATCTAGTACAAAGTATAGTCAAAATTGGCACTTAGTCAAAATCGTACATAGACAAAATCGAAAGTACAGATAGTCAAACTGTGCTTTCTGGGCTATGGGGAAGTTCAAGGGAAATCACATAGTCAAAATCAGGCATAGCAAGGATCTCACCGTGTGTATGCACCTTAAATGGAGACATTCATAACCAATGGGAAACTCACAATGTATACAAAATTCCACCTATCTAAACTGCTACACTAGAAGCCACAGTGTCATCTATTTTATTCATTCAGGGGGTATTTGTGAAGATCATATCAAACGCTGTACCAAGTAACCTTACTGAAGAATATTTTCATGACTCCTGGGCTAGTCAATTGACTTTGCCTTCTACACTGCATTTTGCATCCCTCTCCTGACGCAGATATTGGGAAACTTGGGGAGAAGGGTAATCACAAGGGCTGGAGACAAGTGAATACTAAAAATAAAACGCTGTGAAAAATAGGGCTTTAAAGTCAGTTTCAGTATTACTGCATGTGATTGTGTGGTGTTCCATTACACAGTAATCAATAATATGCAATTATTTTCTTCTGACATTTCCTGTTTTGAAATTTCCTATATATTACTTAGCTTTATAAAAATCATTCTGGGTAAACAAATGTTATTATAATATTTTTTTTTTAGCAATCTTTTTCCGTTTTCCATGCTGATTGCAAAGATTGCTGAATGTGTCCAAGCCACTTGATTGATGTACTCAATTTAAGTTGTATACAGCCTGCCACATCATTGGCCTCCCTATAGGGGACCTACTTTCAGCCTGGAGAATAATTGTGCACATGTAACTCACTTCAGAGACCCCTGTGTGGAAAACTGATGGGTAATCCTGTTAGAGGCAGTGAATAAGATTTGTTAGTCTGATGCAGCAGTGTCCCGGAGCTGGGAATTCTCTGCAGTTCTTTATTTTGATAATAGCTCACTTTAACTAAAGCAAGGCCTCTGAAGGGGGAATCATTGTACAAAGCAAATAGATCACCATCTAACAGGCAGCTGTGAGGAATAAGAACAGAAAATAGTTTTCTGTTTGTATGAACTGTCCAAATATTGACTATATTTATTAGCAAAAAATCTGTGATAATAACTTCTGGGACTTGACAAACGCTTGCGGGCGAAGGCTAAGAGTGCTGTGTAGAATATTTAATAAGGTTAATGTTTTTACAATACACCCGATGGTCACTTTAGGAAATGTTCTTTAAAAAAATATATTGCACTTCACGTAATTATATATTGAGGTTTGCCATTGGCGCTAGAGACTGATGAGTAAACTGGATCTTCACCTGATAGGTACAGCTGAAATACAGCATTATGTTTAATTGCCCTTGGTGCCCACACGCCATCCTGCTGCCACTTCACTCAAGTTCCAGGTTGGCTGATAGCTATTACTGCGGATAACGTTAAATCACATCAAATTACATTGCACATTAACTGTGAAAAAACAGCATGATGCAGCACTAGGGGACCAACCCAAAGCTTTGCTTTGAAGAGATTTGAAAAAGGGATCCTCTGTTGTAACGGCATAATCTTTAGTAGTACCATCCAGCTGACAAACGGGATCCCAGTAAATTCAATTTAATTATTTTTTCAGAGGAAGTGCGCAGTATTGTATCCCAAACCAGCAGTGGAAAATACAGTAGCCAGGTGAATAATTTTTAGCCAATGGGCTTAAATAGACACCTTCATTAGCATATTAGCTACATCTGATGAATGTTATGTAGTAGCTGTAAGGAAATGCTTCAAGAGCCATAACTATAGATATTGACTCAGACAGAACAAGGCCACAACTGCTCACCTACAGTCTTACTTCTATGCACGCTAGGATAAGAGCCCTGCAGTGACAAATTGCTTTGCAGACAATGAGCATAGTAGCAATCTGCAGCCTTGACAGAAGGTGATGCTGTTTTATACGTGTTGCAGTTTTAGGTTTTGTTCAGTCAGAGTCAGCATCAAAAAACAATATTTTTTCTCTCTTCTTTCTAAGAGCAGCACTATAAAGTTAATATATGTATAATGCGCACTACAATGGATAATCTCCAGAGATGTTTCTGTAAAATAGTATCTGTTTAATGTAAAATAGCATCTGTTTAAACTTCACATTCTGATGTTATAACGCACCAATTATACAGCAAAGTGGATGCACTTTTCACAAAGTGAAGTCCTAACACCCTGACCCTTTCAAAAGTGGTGAACTCAACTGTACACTGAAACAGCAACCCGCAATGTCACTACCTCCTGTTTCTTAGGCCGCATTCTCAGACTAAACTATTGCTGCAGGTTTTTACAGGAGTACAGGTAATTGTGGCAGCAGAGTTGCATTGGAACCATAAAAAATAGCTATATGCTGTAGTGAAGAGTAGGTAGTGTGAAATGCTTTTTGGGTGATCCTGCACCACCAAAAATTGTGGTTATATGTTACGTGTACCAACTATTAACATGTGTCATATAGGTAATCCACACAGTTTGCAGTGCTGGTGGTGCTCCCCTGAGGAAACTGATAATGAAATCAAGGGGAGAGGTTCTTTCCCATATAGGACAGGAAAGAGAAAAGAATTCACCTCTTTTTGTGGACACTCTTGATTATATTTACAGTAAAAATTAACTTTTAATTGGTATACTAAATACAAAGGTACCAAAATACAAAGGTTGCTATGCCTACAATGATTGTTGGCATTAATTTTTTGGCGGGCATGTTTTCCAGAGAGAGACATACACTAGAGGACCTGTAATATTCCTTATTCTTATAGGTATGTTATACCATATACCTCACCCAATCGGCTATGTTATCACATAGCTAATTACTAATTAAGCTTTGTCCTAGACCAATTTTACTAGGATTAATTAGGTTTAATCAATTTTTTAGGAATTAATACACTTGCTTATTTAGGGATTTTTTGATGTGAATCCTTTTTAAAGTATACCAATTAAAAGTTAACTTTTACTGTAAATATAATCAAGAGTGCCCCCAAAAAGAGGTGAATTATTTTCTCTTTCCTGTCTAAATGGGAAAGACCCTCTCCCTTAAGAGTAGGTAGTGGTCAGTGTTAGTCAGAGTCTCTTCTGTCTGCATTGTCACTCTGAGTAAACAATAAGTATATGTCATCTGTATACAAGCATGAAGCTATATGCAGTCAGAGGGGATATTTAAATGAAAAAAACCCTGCGTACCTCGAGGGCAATTTTGGATTACCATGGGTTTGCGCACTACCTATCCTGCTGTATTCAATTTAAAAACAATGGTCACAGGTTTTCAATACTGACAATCCTGTGACACGTCAAAAAATAGATACTCACCTGCCCTGTGCTCTCCAGTCGTCTCCACGACTCCTGTTGGTCTCCTCTCCATCTTTTACACTGGGGAGGGGGCTGCTGGCAGTCCTGGGTACTGCAGGGAGCCTCAAAGACTGCTGGGAGATGTAGTACTCAAAGCGTCCAAAGGAGGAATACACTCACACAGGGGGAGAAACAGTGAGGTGTGAGGAGAGCAGTATGAGCTGCTGTGGGGGATCAGTGAGATATGGAGGGAACTGGAGAGCTATGAAAGGAGTAATGAGAAGGCTATGGGAAGATATGGAGGGAGGTAACAGTGAGGAGACACACTGTATGATAATTTTTTTGGGAGGGGGGGTTGTGGCTAGGGATGGCCTGAACCCTAAATCTGCCTTTGTTCTTCATTACTAGAAATTAAAAGTTAAATGTAAGTGGTTTCAGCTTTGTTTACTTTTAAATAGCTTTTCAAAAGATATTTCCTTAAAGCTAGGCTGGTGAACACAACTCCCAAAACATTATTGTCTACTTCTAGAAAAACATAATTTAGAGAGTCCCTGTCACTACTGTGACAGATCCTCTTTGATAAGTACTTACTTTAAAAAGTCTGTTGCATAGGTGAAAAGTCCCTTTATACTGTGCTCTTTATTTCTCTATGCCCTTGAGACAGTGAGTTGTTTATAGCTATTCATTTATTTTAATTCTAGCATGCACTATGTAATATTTTCATTCAGCAAATGTCAATTTCCTAAAATGCTACCTGTTGAACACCATACCAAGTTCGTGACCAAACGTCATTAGAATGAAGTTGTAAGGAGATTTTGTTTGTGGACATCTGAGTGACGTTTAAAGTAATATTCTGAAGAACAAAAACAACTGTAGTGAACTTCAGTTTTGGGTTGCAGCAACTGTGTTTAACATCACACAGCCACAGTGGCCCGTCCCGCAAATGGTCCGGACATGTCTCCACTGTCTAAACTGCGCCACCCCTAGCGCAGCAATGAGGCCTGAAAGGCCATCAGGAACCTCAACGGATGACTCAGTGATCCCAGAAAAGGCTAGGTCCATGGTGCAAGCCATTCCAGAGCTTTCAAGGCAGGTAGATCGTCAGGCTGAGGTTATCAACAGTTCTCTCCTTTTTACCCAGAAGGTCCCACACATTTTATCTGAGTCTTCAGCTGAACCATCATGGGCCGACAATATGGGTAGGTGTCTTTCAGAAATGTCAGCATCTATAAATAGAATGGTGTCATCGTCTGGTTCTGTAGCTGCTAAGACGTAGTCTAGGCAGGCTTCAGTGGCTTTCCAGGGAGATTCTGAGGGTAAATTTATGGATCCTGATTGGGAAGATGTATCAGGATGGGCGGAAGATGTGTCTCCGAGTACTGGTGCATGTGATTTCATAGAAGCAGTCAAACCAACAATTAATATTCAAGGTTTCAGAGGCTAGTTCTTTGTCCTTGTCCAAATGTAAGAAGAAGAAATTATCCACTTTTCCAGTTTTTTTCTCATTTTTCAGAAATACTGAAAGAGCCCTGGCGTAGACCGGATATGAAATTTTGGGTTCCCAAAAGATTCAGGTATTCCTATCTTTTTGCAGATGAGGATACCAGGATTTGGGAAGTCCCACCTGAAGTGGATGCTCCGATAGCCAGATTTATAATTCTATGATCATTCCTCATCTCCTTGAAAGATCCTACAGATAGGAAAAAAGAGAACCTTCTAAAGACTTTTCTTTTGTGGATGCTTCTTTTCATCCAATTTGAACTAATTTGCATGGGTCAGTAAGGTGATAAAATCCTGGACTGAGCAGCTATCTGGATTACAAGTAGAAGCAACCAATTTTGTGACATAAAATATAGAGAAAAGGACCATACAATGAGGAACTAGTACATAGGTATCCATTCAACCTTCTAACTTAACTACCTTCCAGTTGAGTGATGCTACTGCCCACCGTTAGGGTGGTACAACCAACTAGTAGTCAACGAAGGGAGCGCACCTCAACTTACATTTGCACCTGGACTGGTGACCTCCCATTCTTTCCTCCAGCAACATAGCCAACACTGAAAGCTCCAAAGAAAAAAATAAAACTGGAATGGACGGTGAGGAGACTGGAAACAAAGAGGCTTTGGCCTACAGCCCAAGCCAATTAATAAACTACCACCAAAAATAAGTCCCTGTACAGCCATAGGCTACAAAACCAGTGATCAGCACCCACAAGACATGTTTAAACTACCTCTTTTGTTTTTTGCTAATCATTCAGTTTCTAATACTTTATAAACTACCTTTAATTGAATATAATAAGTAGGTATACTTTACTTATTTATAATATGAAATTAGTTAAATATAACAAAACTTATGTATGTAACTTATTTTAATTACTGTTGTGGTTTTTTTTTTGTTAGTTTAGTGTCAATGTCGGATCATAAGCATCATACACCAGTGTATTATTGTTTATGATTAGCAACAGAGCTATGAATGTATGTGTCTACAATGGACATCAGAAGCCATGGAGTGATTAATAGATATATTATTTATTTACATATAAGTTCAAACATATGGTCAGGGGTTCCCGCAAGCAGCTCATTCCTTTTTGGCTTTCTTTCAGAAATGGCAAGTCAGACCTAGTTGGGTATAAACAGATCATATTATCATGGGACACATCAAGCTCTTCATAAGTGGAGTAATGTGAATATAAATTGCTGCTACAATATTCATTACCCACGTTCTCTTCCAGAGTATACATTTTCAATAACATTAAACTATCACTTGTTATTTACTGGGGTGACCGAGTTCAAATCTATATTTCCCAGAGAAAACAACTGCAAAAATTCGAACTCTATTAATGTGTCAAAGTGGCATGAATAAAAATGACAAATGTAGACGTGCAGAAAAGTAAAATTGGGGTGAGCCAGGCAGGCAGACGTTGCAAGTCGGGGGTTAAAGAGTAGCAGGCTTGCTCAAGTCTGCCCCTCATTTACAGATGGAATATTTATCAGGTTTGATCTGACTGCACAAAGATAAATATTCATGATGTAACTGTGACATGTATCAGTAACCTTTGCTGACTTCAGTTACTGTCAACTGCATTATTTCCTTTATACAGTGATTCCATTCCACTCGCAAACATAGTTATTAGAAAAAAAACTGAAATAATTTAACTGCAAAAATATTCTGATGTTTACAACATTAAATTGGAAATGTATTAAGCATTGTAATTTGCTTGAGTTTGGTGCAACTGTTGTGAATTTTTTTCTAAAATGTGTAACATAAACACTAAAACAGCTGCCAACCAGTAGCGGATCTTGCCACGGGCAAGCAGGACTTTTGCCCGGGGCGCCGCCTTCCGGAGGGCGCTGGCGCCATCCGGAGTGCGCCGCACCGTGGCAAGATCCGCCACTGCTGCCCGCTGTGTCCCCCGTCCGCCTCCGCTGCCCGCTGTGTCCCCGCCTCCTGTGAAGGGAACTAGAGGCGTAGCGTCTAGTTTCCCTTCGTGGAGTGTACCTTTGCTGAGCGGTGCGCGATGACGTCATCGCGCACCGCACAGCAAAAGGTCCTCTCCATGAAGGGAAACTAGACGCTACGCGTCTAGTTTCCCTTCGTGGAGAGGACCTTTTGCTGTGCGGTGCGCGATGACGTCATCGCGCACCGCTCAGCAGTCAAGCGGAGCTAGTAATGTACAGGGGGCGTAACTGACCACGCCCCCTGTATTAGACCACACCCCGTTTCCTGCCCGGGGCGCCGAGCGGGCTTGAACCGGCCCTGCTGCCAACACAAAGCAAAATAGAAATATACAAGCTGTGGAGAACAGGGACTAGTTTAACTTGGAAGAGAGCTGTTTGCGGTGCTGATTGGAACACTCGGGGCAGATGTATTAACCTGGAGAAGACATAAGGAAGTGATAAACCTGTGATAAACGCAAGGTGTTAAATGCACCAGCCAATAAGCTCCAATATGTAAATTAAAAGGAGCTGATTGGCTGGTGCATTTATCACCTTGCATTTATCAATGGTTTATCACTTAATTATGCCTTCTCCAGGTTAATACATCAGCCCCTCAGTTCTTTTCTGTTGCAGAGTGCGTATGTCACAAAACTGGGGCACAACAGGTTATATATTCTGGCCAAGTGGCAGCGAGTGTGTCACGACTTGTGGCTTACCTGCAGATGGCTTCAGCGTGGAGTTTGTGGACACTGAAACTGGAATGGAGCAAGGAGGTTGAATATAGCTCTTTCGCATGAATGGGTGGTGGCAGTGAAAACTACCCTGAAATATTTAAGCTCAAGGAATCTCTGGAAAGCGGATGCAATTGGTGGTATTAGAGGTGTTGGATCACTTGTGAAGAGGTTCCAAGCTGAACTGGAGTGCTGACCAGGCTGGGACCGGGATGATGACACTTGGGATGAGACTTCGGAAATTCTGGACTGAACCGATGAGACTTCCGTAGATCCGGACTGGAACCGGTGAGGCTTGTGAAACCAGTCTGGAATTAGTGAAGCTTGTAGAATCGAACTGGAACTGGTGAGGCTAGTAGAACCGGACTGGAACCGGTAAGGCTTGTAAAACCGGACTGAAGCTGGTAAGGCTTGTAAAATCAGACTGGAACTGGTAAGGCTTGTAAAACCAGACTAGACCCAGTAAGGCTGGACTGGGATCGGTAAGGCTTGTAGAACCGGACTGGAACCAGTAAGGTCAGACTGGAACTGATAAGGCTTGTAGAACCGGACTGGAACTGATAAGGCTTGTAAAACCGGACTGGAACTGGTAAGGCTTGTAGAACTGGACTGTAACTGGTAAGGCCAGACTGGAACCGTTAATGGTTGTAGAACTGGACTGGAACTGGCAAGAGCCTGGTGCACAGATGGCGAACCCAGTAACTCAGGAAGCAGGACTTCTGTAGTCACAGTAGGGCTGTGACTGAGTTGCTCAGGTCCAGAATACTGCAACTGGACTTCCTTTAAACCCCCTGCAGGGCTGTGATTATCTGTAGGGAAACTGGCTGGCTGGACTGATGCTTGGTAAAGTGTAGTTCAGCTGTAAATCATGAAATGGAGCAATGTCAAAGAATGTCATAGTATTGCACACAAGAGCTTGAATAAACCTCAGGCACACAAATAGTTACCAGCTGGTCTGAGAACATTGCTGCAATCTGGAGTCTGTACACCTTGGCAATCAGTCTTGGAAAGTATTGAAGCTTGGAAACTAGTATGCACAGCAAACACTGGAGTCGGAGAATGAAGCAAGGCTGAGCAAACTCTGGGATACTGAAGGAAATCCTGGCCTGTAGGACAGTAGGCTGAGGTAAGCCACTGGGCTGGTTGCAACAACATAGGAGATTAAAGTTAGGTTCATAACAGAATGTACCATAGGGTTACTACTGTATGTAAGACACAAGCCCCAGTTTATCACTTACTGGGCCATATTCAGCATACCACCTGATATCAGTACCTTCAACATGGGAACATACTTTAACACCCATGCAAACATCCAGATAAGGAATTCTTTAAATTTAAAAACAAAAAACAAAGAAAACATGGCTATATCACTTTTAAGAATTGGCTAGGTGGTTATACCACAGCAAAATTAATACATGTGATATAAATGTAACACTTCACCATTCTTCTACATCTCCAAACCTGCTAATTTGATCAATGCTTAATACTGGATCAGAGGCTTATATCCTGATGATGCTAGTAAGCCATTGAACCTCTAGTAGGCACACAGTCCTACATTAACCACATCAATTCCTGATGATGGAAGAATATTTGCCAATCCTAGCAGCCCATCAGTAGCACATTAATCTTCAGTCAATCCAGCAGGAACTGTAAACCCTTGCAAGTGCTGACATGCAGCCTATGCTCACTAATATCTGCCCAGTCTCTAGCACTGCAGCAATTCTTAACTGGTCTATACTCCTATCTCATGGGGCTGGTTTAAACTAGAAGTGCTACCTGGCCTTGCCTTTTTATCTGCAAGGGCAGGATCAAGTTCCTGGTTCTGCTCGTTTTTGTCTTCAGACCAATGGGAATTACTGGAGATCAGCTTAGTAAATCCAATGTCCCAGTGGTGTGCCACTTCAATGCATGATTTACAGAGAATGTCTCTCTGGATGATTGGCACTCAGCTTCTTTGAAACTATCTGTAGTTTGCTCCATCTCATCGAGATTGGACTCACCCATGAGGACTGTAGATTGTTGTGAATCTGTTACATACAACAGGACACTGGATCTGTGTTCAGTAAGTCTTAACTGCAATGAAAACTCACAGGGAACTAATAAACTAACATGGCCAGCAGCAGGCTCCTTGGTCAAAGGATTGTACTCACATATGTCACTTCCAGCAAGCAGAACATACCCACATCTACAATGACTATACTGTAGCTCTTTTGCAGACCTGGTAGTTACCGAAGGATCAAGATACCATTGGGTCCAAGGCTAGATACAAGTGTAGTGCCCCTATATTCTTACATACACAGCTTGATAAAAATAAATACATTCTTGACTTCCGGTTCCAGGTTGATGGTGTGAGGAAGCAAGTCCCAGAGCTCCACCATAGCTGCCTAGTTAACCAGCTTTTGAAGGCCCTTACCAGCTCCCATTTGTCCCCACTTGGCTGCCACTTACCTCCACTCACCTCATGGACCGCTTTGTCACAACCGCGGTCATGCCAGGTGCACAGCCGCAGCGGCAAGAGAAATGATGTGCGGTGGGAGTATTGGCACCTGAGGTGGGTCCGGAACCTGTCTTCCCAGCCTCTAAAATGGCAGCTTCTGCGGTAGGCTCCGCTCCGAAATATTGACGCTCTACTGATGCTCTGGTCTCATATAAAGACATAGTGAAGGCTATAAAATCCACCATGACTCCCCATCTTTCTCAGGCTGTCTCTTACATTACACAGCAGTTGCAGCATCTTACACATAGCATCTTTTATACTGAGACACAGTTAGGAGCTGCCATGCATGATATTCATGGATTACAACAATCTGTGAAAACGCTTAATTCTGACCATTCTCACATCTGGAATAAGATGGATGATATCGAGAACAGGTCGTGCAGAAATAATATCAGACTGGTGGGTCTTCCTGAATCAGTGAAGGGATCCTCACTTGCTCATTTTGTTCACAACACCCTGCCAACTGTTGGGAATTGATCAGGAATCCATTGATTTGGCAATTGAGAGGGTGCACCGAGTGGACCCAGCCGCAACTAAAACAAACTGCACATGAGGGTCACGCTTTTCTGCTGTTTGAATTACCTACATAAGGTCTGCTTTTTGTCCACCTCACATTGTGTCAAGAATCTTTAGTGGGAAGGTCATAAGTTGTTAATTTTCCAGGACTACTCGGTGGAGTTGGCCAGGGCTCAGAAAACCTTTTCTCCCATCTGCTCACAGCTAGTTGCAGAAAGCCGCAAGTTTGGTTTGTTATATCCTGCCCATTTACGCTTGTACGATGGCTCTTCCTACAAGGACTTTCTTTCCCCTGCTGATGCTGTGGCTTACCTGAAGGAACTTCCTTGGCCCACGGAAACAGGTATCAGTGACCCCCCGCATAGTCTGCAGTTTGACCTTCTCTTTGATTGAATCACGGGTATTCTACATGTGTGCATCCTGCTTCATTGGCTCTCATTACATGTCATAAGTATATGTGCACCATTCTTTATTTCACTACATTGCTGATTATTTCTTAATCTTCTTTTACCACTAGTGCCCCCAGTTGCTCAGCTACATCTATTTATTTTGATTTAATGCTCTTTAGGACTACATGTCCTGATGCTTGCTCCTCATTATAATGTCATGCATAACAATGGTGTTATTATTTCTACCTTGTATTTACATTTTATTGTCTGTCAGTGTTCTCTTTTTGTATTTGCATATTAGGAGTATTACTCAAATCATCCCTTCTAACTCGGCGTGGGATAGGCAGAGCCCCTCCCTCCCCTTCCACTACTGGTTTTGTTTTATGGTGGGTATGTGGATGGAGGCTTCCCGTCTATCTCTAGGAAGTTGAGAGTCTTCTCGAAATCTTCTTATTTTATTATATTTACTCTCATTGTATTGTGCTCACGTTATTCATATGTATCTCTGTTATCTATGTTTGTCTCCCCCTCCCCTACCTCCCCATCATTCCTTTCCCCCTTCCTCAGTGTGCTATATTTTATATATTATTACTGTGCTACCGCCTCTGGTGTCTGTTTTTACATTATTTCCTGAGTTTTGCCTAAGCTGAATATTGGGTCTTGGAATGTGGGTGGGTTCAACTCCCCAGCAAAATGTAGGAAACTTCTTAGGTATCTTAATAAGCAGAATGTTGTTATTGCATTTCTCCAGGAATCATATCTTGTCCCTGATGAAGTTACTAAGTTGAACATGCTTAATTGGTCTCTGTTAGGTTTCAGCTCCTACAACTCTAAGGCGAGGGGTGTGGTAATACTGATTAAGCATCATATTCCCATTGAAATTCTGTCTACTCGTTCTGACCCAACGGGGCACATTGTGTTAGATTCCCTTATTAAAGAGGGTCGCTCTTTTATTTTATGTAAAGTGTACGCTGTAAATGTGTATTCGAAGAAATTTTTATAGTCGCTGATAGCCTTGCTTAGTCCACATATTTCTTCCTCTATTATACTTTTTGGTGATTTTAATTTAGTCTCCTCCCATTTTTTTGATAAATCCCAACATTCCGCTTAACATATGCCTCTCCGCAAACTTGGTGTGCCCATGTTAGCTGACCAACTCCAACTGGTTGATATATGGAGGGCTCTCCACCCCACAGAATGGGAGTACACTTGTCTATCATCAGCACATCATACTATGTCTAGAATTGATTATCTTTATCTCCCATACTTTATTCCCAAATCTGGTGGACAATCACATCTTCTGCTAACCTCCACAGGTTCCCTTACTAAAAGTAAAGCAGAAATATCTGATATTTATTCAGATCTTTATTCACAGCCAATTAACCCTCCTGTATCTGACCCATCCTTAACACCTGTTCCACAGGCTTTATGGGACACTCTACCTAACCATACATTCCCCTTAGAAGTTCTTAAATTTCTTACTGCCCCGATTACTTTGGAAGAAGTCCATAGAGTGATCCAGCAACTCAAAAAAGACAAAGCCCCAGGACCTGATGGCTTTACTGCCGACTTTTACAAAATTCTCTTGCCCAAGATTGAGACTCCTTTGACAAAAGCCCTTAATTCTTTGCTTTCCTCTCTGAATCTTCTCCCGCACTTTTATACTGCCATAGTTAAAGTATTACCAAAGCCTGGTAGAGATCTGATGGTCCAGAGCTTGTATCGTCCCATATCCCTACTTAACTTAGATTACAAACTATTGACCAAGATACTTGATGATCGTGTAAAAATACTTTTGCCTCATATCATCCACCCTGACCAGACCGGTTTTATATGGGGATGCCATTCTGAGGTTAATGTCCGGATAGTACTTCCTGCTGTCTATGGGGGTAATTCTGAGTTGATCGCAGCAGGAACTTTGTTAGCAGTTGGGCAAAACCATGTGCACTGCAGGGGATGCAGATATAACATGTGCAGAGAGAGATAGATTTGGGTGTGGTGAGTTCAATCTGCAATCTAAATTGCAGTGTAAAAATAAAGCAGCCAGTATTTACCCTGCACAGAAACAAAATAACCCACCCAAATCTATCTCTCTCTGCAAATGTTATATCTGCCCCCCCCTGCAGTGCACATGGTTTTGCCCAACTGCTGAAAAATTCCCTGCTGCGATCAACTTGGAATTACCCCCTATATCTCTTCTAGTTTGAAACAAGATCACTTCATACTGTCCTTAGTCTCCGAAAAGGCATTTGAACTAGTCGAATGAGATCATTTATTTTCCTCCCTTGATCGTTTTGGATTCCCTGCCACATTTGTTAATGGGATTAAGCTGCTGTACGCTAACCCACAAACCCAAGTGTCCTGCAATGGCTTCCTTTCTACTCCCTTTACTATACGTAGAGGTACTATGAAAGGATGGTTGGGTTTGGAGAGTTAACCAATGAGGCGCAATGCAGCTAAGATGTTACAGGCTTAGATAAATGTCACCACATTTAAAACAAGAAATACCATATAGAAAGTTTAAGCCCTCTTTACATACTCAGCGCAACATAAAGGTATATGTCCCTTTTATCTTTTGAATGTTGATGTCACTTCTTATGATTCCTCTGGAAGGTGCTCTCTGATCCGTTGTCTCCAAAATGTTGAAATAAAAACAAAAACAACCACCAATGTGTAGATCGTCCTTTTTTTAAAATAAATAAATCGTCTCTATATCAATTGTCTCTAAATCAGACTTGGCTTCAGCGGACCGAGACTCACACAAAATAGCATGGATATATGTTCATAGAGGTATCTTTATCTTCTCTTCCCAAATATCTAGTGTTCAATTCACCACAAAGTGTAAAAACAGAAGTGGAATAAGTGTAGAATAGTCTGGTTGGGAGCGTACCCCGAAACTCACACAGAAGATGCAGGTTATGAACACATCTAGGTATCTTTGGGGTATGACACACAGCGTACCCAAACTCACACTGCACGACGTATGGTGACTCCTATAAAGGTATCTTTCAAAGATCTAGGATTCATCGGCCCGTTCTCCAGCCAGATATTAAATGTGCTCAATGTTTGACGTGAAAAAAATAAATGATAAAAAAGTATTATGTACGTTTTATTTGGTCACTTCACATATGTGTCAATGGAGCATTCAGACCAGCTCGTACCCAAATGTAGAAAAAAATTAACATGTGCTCAAAAGAGTGTGCTCTGACTCCTTTCTTTCGGTGTTCTATCAATGCACCATAGAGTGTTAAAGGTGAAAAAATAGGTATATCCAAAACTAGGACTGAACGGGACACGTACCCCAAGACTCACAAGAGAAATGCAGGCTATAGACACATCTAGGTATCTTTGGGGTGAAACCACATAGCGTACCCAAACTTACTCTGCAGGGTATATGGTGACTCCTATCAAGGTATCTTTCAAGGCGCTGTGGTTCAAATACATAGGTCTCCAACCATGCAGCTCGTTTTCTCAGGATGGAATGGAAATAAATGGAAAAGATATGTGTAATAGGTTCTGAGGTCAGTTGGTAGATCTAACAAAAATAATTCAACTGGAGCGTACCCCCACTCACACAAATAGGGAATGGTATCTACACATCAAGGTATCTTTTTGGACACTCCTATATTCACAAATACGTGTGTGAAAATGTGGGGCCCAAGAGGGAAACTAATCACAGAGGGATGCGTACCACAACACTCACAGGAACAGTGCAGAAATCAAACACATCACAGTATCTTTGAATGTGAAATGCCCATATACATCTTGTACCCTGACTCACACTTGGAAATGGAGTGCTGCTCCTATCAAGGTATCTTTTCTAGACAATCAGTGAGATATCCCTTTTCCAATTCTTATCCACTAGAGATGAGCGGGTTCGGTTTCTCTGAATCCGAACCCGCCCGAACTTCATGTTTTTTTACACGGGTCCGAGCGACTCGGATCTTCCCGCCTTGCTCGGTTAACCCGAGCGCGCCCGAACGTCATCATCACGCTGTCGGATTCTCGCGAGGCTCGGATTCTATCGCGAGACTCGGATTCTATATAAGGAGCCGCGCGTCGCGGCCATTTTCACACGTGCATTGAGATTGATAGGGAGAGGACGTGGCTGGCGTCCTCTCCGTTTAGAAATTAAAATAGATAGGAGAGTGAGAGTGAGACACTTCATTTACTTACTGGAGCTTAGGAGGAGTTATACTAGTGACTGATGACCAGTGACCTGACCACCAGTGCAGTTTTATAATTTATTATTATTTAATAATCCGTTCTGTTCTTGTTCTCTGCCTGAAAAAAACGATACACAGTGACTCAGTCACACTCACATACCATATCTGTGCTCAGCCCAGTGTGCTGCATCATCTATGTATAATATCTGACTGTGCTCACACAGCTTAATTGTGGGGGAGACTGGGGAGCAGTTATAGGTTATAGCAGGAGCCAGGAGTACATATTAAACAGTGCACACTTTTGCTGCCAGAGTGCCACTGCCAGTGTGACTGACCACTGACCACTGTGACCAGTGACCTGACCACACTGACCACCAGTATAGTATATTGTGATTGAATGTCTGCCTGAAAAAGTACACTCGTCGTGTGACTTGTGTGGTGTTTTTTTATTCTATAAAAATTAAAAAACTCATTCTGCTGACAGACAGTGTCCAGCAGGTCCGTCATTATATAATATATACCTGTCCGGCTGCAGTAGTGATATATATATATTTTTTATATCATTATTTATCATCCAGTCTATACTAGCAGCAGACACAGTACGGTAGTTCACGGCTGTAGCTACCTCTGTGTCGGCACTCGGCAGTCCATCCATAATTGTATACCACCTACCCGTGGTTTTTTTTTTCTTTCTTCTTTATACATACTACATCTCATTATCATCCAGTCTATATTAGCAGCAGACACAGTACAGTACGGTAGTCCACGGCTGTAGCTACCTCTGTGTCGGCACTCGGCAGTCCATCCATAATTGTATACCACCTACCCGTGGTTTTTTTTTTCTTTCTTCTTTATACATACTACATCTCATTATCATCCAGTCTATATTAGCAGCAGACACAGTACAGTACGGTAGTCCACGGCTGTAGCTACCTCTGTGTCGGCACTCGGCAGTCCATCCATAATTGTATACCACCTACCCGTGGTTTTTTTTTCTTTCTTCTTTATACATACTACATCTCATTATCAACCAGTCTATATTAGCAGCAGACACAGTACAGTACGGTAGTCCATGGCTGTAGCTACCTCTGTGTCGGCACTCGGCAGTCCATCCATAATTGTATACCACCTACCCGTGGTTTTTTTTTTCTTTCTTCTTTATACATACTACATCTCATTATCATCCAGTCTATATTAGCAGCAGACACAGTACAGTACGGTAGTCCACGGCTGTAGCTACCTCTGTGTCGGCACTCGGCAGTCCATCCATAATTGTATACCACCTACCCGTGGTTTTTTTTTCTTTCTTCTTTATACATACTACATCTCATTATCATCCAGTCTATATTAGCAGCAGACACAGTACAGTACGGTAGTCCACGGCTGTAGCTACCTCTGTGTCGGCACTCGGCAGTCCATCCATAATTGTATACCACCTACCCGTGGTTTTTTCTTTTCTTTCTTCTTTATACATACTACATCTCATTATCAACCAGTCTATATTAGCAGCAGACACAGTACAGTACGGTAGTCCACGGCTGTAGCTACCTCTGTGTCGGCACTCGGCAGTCCATCCATAATTGTATACCACCTACCCGTGGTTTTTTTTTCTTTCTTCTTTATACATACTACATCTCATTATCAACCAGTCTATATTAGCAGCAGACACAGTACAGTACGGTAGTCCACGGCTGTAGCTACCTCTGTGTCGGCACTCGGCAGTCCATCCATAATTGTATACTAGTATCCATCCATCTCCATTGTTTACCTGAGGTGCCTTTTAGTTGTGCCTATTAAAATTAGTGATGAGCGAGGTTCGGTTTTACTCGGTTTTACTCGGTTTTACTCGGTTCTCAAAACGGCATCTTATTGGTTATCCAAAACACGTGACATCCGTGAGCCAATAAGATGCCGTTTTGAGAACCGAGTAAAACCGAGTAAAACCGAGTAAAACCGAATCCGCTCATCACTAATTAAAATATGGAGAACAAAAATGTTGAGGTTCCAAAATTAGGGAAAGATCAAGATCCACTTCCACCTCGTGCTGAAGCTGCTGCCACTAGTCATGGCCGAGACGATGAAATGCCAGCAACGTCGTCTGCCAAGGCCGATGCCCAATGTCATAGTACAGAGCATGTCAAATCCAAAACACCAAATATCAGAAAAAAAAGGACTCCAAAACCTAAAATAAAATTGTCGGAGGAGAAGCGTAAACTTGCCAATATGCCATTTACCACACGGAGTGGCAAGGAACGGCTGAGGCCCTGGCCTATGTTCATGGCTAGTGGTTCAGCTTCACATGAGGATGGAAGCACTCAGCCTCTCGCTAGAAAACTGAAAAGACTCAAGCTGGCAAAAGCACCGCAAAGAACTGTGCGTTCTTCGAAATCCCAAATCCACAAGGAGAGTCCAATTGTGTCGGTTGCGATGCCTGACCTTCCCAACACTGGACGTGAAGAGCATGCGCCTTCCACCATTTGCACGCCCCCTGCAAGTGCTGGAAGGAGCACCCGCAGTCCAGTTCCTGATAGTCAGATTGAAGATGTCAGTGTTGAAGTACACCAGGATGAGGAGGATATGGGTGTTGCTGGCGCTGGGGAGGAAATTGACCAGGAGGATTCTGATGGTGAGGTGGTTTGTTTAAGTCAGGCACCCAGGGAGACACCTGTTGTCCGTGGGAGGAATATGGCCACTGACATGCCTGGTGAAAATACCAAAAAAATCAGCTCTTCGGTGTGGAAGTATTTCAACAGAAATGCGGACAACAGGTGTCAAGCCGTGTGTTGCCTTTGTCAAGCTGTAATAAGTAGGGGTAAGGACGTTAACCACCTCGGAACATCCTCCCTTATACGTCACCTGCAGCGCATTCATAATAAGTCAGTGACAAGTTCAAAAACTTTGGGCGACAGCGGAAGCAGTCCACTGACCAGTAAATCCCTTCCTCTTGTAACCAAGCTCACGCAAACCACCCCACCAACTCCCTCAGTGTCAATTTCCTCCTTCCCCAGGAATGCCAATAGTCCTGCAGGCCATGTCACTGGCAATTCTGACGAGTCCTCTCCTGCCTGGGATTCCTCCGATGCATCCTTGCGTGTAACGCCTACTGCTGCTGGCGCTGCTGTTGTTGCTGCTGGGAGTCGATGGTCATCCCAGAGGGGAAGTCGTAAGCCCACTTGTACTACTTCCAGTAAGCAATTGACTGTTCAACAGTCCTTTGCGAGGAAGATGAAATATCACAGCAGTCATCCTGCTGCAAAGCGGATAACTGAGGCCTTGACAACTATGTTGGTGTTAGACGTGCGTCCGGTATCCGCCGTTAGTTCACAGGGAACTAGACAATTTATTGAGGCAGTGTGCCCCCGTTACCAAATACCATCTAGGTTCCACTTCTCTAGGCAGGCGATACCGAGAATGTACACGGACGTCAGAAAAAGACTCACCAGTGTCCTAAAAAATGCAGTTGTACCCAATGTCCACTTAACCACGGACATGTGGACAAGTGGAGCAGGGCAGGGTCAGGACTATATGACTGTGACAGCCCACTGGGTAGATGTATGGACTCCCGCCGCAAGAACAGCAGCGGCGGCACCAGTAGCAGCATCTCGCGAACGCCAACTCTTTCCTAGGCAGGCTACGCTTTGTATCACCGGTTTCCAGAATACGCACACAGCTGAAAACCTCTTACGGCAACTGAGGAAGATCATCGCGGAATGGCTTACCCCAATTGGACTCTCCTGTGGATTTGTGGCATCGGACAACGCCAGCAATATTGTGTGTGCATTAAATATGGGCAAATTCCAGCACGTCCCATGTTTTGCACATACCTTGAATTTGGTGGTGCAGAATTTTTTAAAAAACGACAGGGGCGTGCAAGAGATGCTGTCGGTGGCCAGAAGAATTGCGGGACACTTTCGGCGTACAGGCACCACGTACAGAAGACTGGAGCACCACCAAAAACTACTGAACCTGCCCTGCCATCATCTGAAGCAAGAAGTGGTAACGAGGTGGAATTCAACCCTCTATATGCTTCAGAGGTTGGAGGAGCAGCAAAAGGCCATTCAAGCCTATACAATTGAGCACGATATAGGAGGTGGAATGCACCTGTCTCAAGCGCAGTGGAGAATGATTTCAACGTTGTGCAAGGTTCTGATGCCCTTTGAACTTGCCACACGTGAAGTCAGTTCAGACACTGCCAGCCTGAGTCAGGTCATTCCCCTCATCAGGCTTTTGCAGAAGAAGCTGGAGACATTGAAGGAGGAGCTAACACGGAGCGATTCCGCTAGGCATGTGGGACTTGTGGATGGAGCCCTTAATCCGCTTAACAAGGATTCACGGGTGGTCAATCTGTTGAAATCAGAGCACTACATTTTGGCCACCGTGCTCGATCCTAGATTTAAAGCCTACCTTGGATCTCTCTTTCCGGCAGACACAAGTCTGCTGGGGTTGAAAGACCTGCTGGTGAGAAAATTGTCAAGTCAAGCGGAACGCGACCTGTCAACATCTCCTCCTTCACATTCTCCCGCAACTGGGGGTGCGAGGAAAAGGCTCAGAATTCCGAGCCCACCCGCTGGCGGTGATGCAGGGCAGTCTGGAGCGACTGCTGATGCTGACATCTGGTCCGGACTGAAGGACCTGACAACGATTACGGACATGTCGTCTACTGTCACTGCATATGATTCTCTCAACATTGAAAGAATGGTGGAGGATTATATGAGTGACCGCATCCAAGTAGGCACGTCACACAGTCCGTACTTATACTGGCAGGAAAAAGAGGCAATTTGGAGGCCCTTGCACAAACTGGCTTTATTCTACCTAAGTTGCCCTCCCACAAGTGTGTACTCCGAAAGAGTGTTTAGTGCCGCCGCTCACCTTGTCAGCAATCGGCGTACGAGGTTACATCCAGAAAATGTGGAGAAGATGATGTTCATTAAAATGAATTATAATCAATTCCTCCGCGGAGACATTGACCAGCAGCAATTGCCTCCACAAAGTACACAGGGAGCAGAGATGGTGGATTCCAGTGGGGACGAATTGATAATCTGTGAGGAGGGGGATGTACACGGTGATATATCGGAGGATGATGATGAGGTGGACATCTTGCCTCTGTAGAGCCAGTTTGTGCAAGGAGAGATTAATTGCTTCTTTTTTGGTGGGGGTCCAAACCAACCCGTCATATCAGTCACAGTCGTGTGGCAGACCCTGTCACTGAAATGATGGGTTGGTTAAAGTGTGCATGTCCTGTTTATACAACATAAGGGTGGGTTGGAGGGCCCAAGGACAATTCCATCTTGCACCTCTTTTTTCTTTAATTTTTCTTTGCGTCATGTGCTGTTTGGGGAGGGTTTTTTGGAAGGGACATCCTGCGTGACACTGCAGTGACACTCCTAGATGGGCCCGGTGTTTGTGTCGGCCACTAGGGTCGCTTATCTTACTCACACAGCTACCTCATTGCGCCTCTTTTTTTCTTTGCGTCATGTGCTGTTTGGGGAGGGTTTTTTGGGAGGGACATCCTGCGTGACACTGCAGTGACACTCCTAGATGGGCCCGGTGTTTGTGTCGGCCACTAGGGTCGCTTATCTTACTCACACAGCTACCTCATTGCGCCTCTTTTTTTCTTTGCGTCATGTGCTGTTTGGGGAGGGTTTTTTGGAAGGGACATCCTGCGTGACACTGCAGTGACACTCCTAGATGGGCCCGGTGTTTGTGTCGGCCACTAGGGTCGCTTATCTTACTCGCACAGCTACCTCATTGCGCCTCTTTTTTTCTTTGCGTCATGTGCTGTTTGGGGAGGGTTTTTTGGAAGGGACATCCTGCGTGACACTGCAGTGCCACTCCTAGATGGGCCTGGTGTTTGTGTCGGCCACTAGGGTCGCTTAGCTTAGTCATCCAGCGACCTCGGTGCAAATTTTAGGACTAAAAATAATATTGTGAGGTGTGAGGTATTCAGAATAGACTGAAAATGAGTGGAAATGATGGTTTTTGAGGTTAATAATACTTTGGGATCAAAATGACCCCCACATTCTATGATTTAAGCTGTTTTTTAGGTTTTTTGGAAAAAAACACCCGAATCCAAAACACACCCGAATCCGACAAAAAAAATTCGGTTAGGTTTTGCCAAAACGCGGTCGAACCCAAAACACGGCCGCGGAACCGAACCCAAAACCAAAACACAAAACCCGAAAAATTTCCGGCGCTCATCTCTATTATCCACCAAGTTACCATGTATCCACAGGTTTTACTCGTAAAAACAGATTTATTGGTATACAACAGTCTTAAAAGGGTAGTCCACGGCAGAAAACCATCCACAAAGATAAAGGATAAAAAAGTAAAAAAAAATAGAACAAAATAAAAATAAGAAAAATAACATAAGTTAAAAGATAATCCTGGCTACTCACACTCCTGATGGCAGTATCAACGTGTTTCGGTCATGTGACCTTTATCAAGATAATGTGGAGTGTGCAGGAGCAAGATATTTAAAGTAGGAGTAGCCAATAAAATCACAGCAGGAAATGACATCATCCAATTACTAAAAAAACATATAAATCTCATCCAAAAAGAATCTACACACATGCTTAATACAGAATTAAGTGAACTTAATCAACAATATTGCACAACCTAATATAAACCGCGCTTCCAAGCGGCATTAAATACTTAAACAGCAACTTAATCGCGCTGGCCGGAAGTGTATGACCGCCGTGGTTGATGGGAAACGTAGTCCGTTTCTGGGTCCTCTGTGTAGTTTAATGCGTGTAGTTCCCGGAAGTGACGATCCTCGCTGAGAATCGTGGGAGATGTAGTCCAAACGGTACCAGCAATGTAGTTCAAACAATACAGACAGGATATCCTGTCCTGATAGCATGACATGTATGCCCCAGAATGGAAGGCATCGTGGTTTGTTTACATCAATTTCTAAAAAAGAACAAAACGTCAGTTTCTTGTCATACTCATCATTCCAGACAGGATAACACTGCTGACATTAATTAAACTGTATACTAGTTAAACTGTAAACATCATGTGATCCAAAAATAAATTAAAATGTAAATTAAAAATGTAAATTAAGATGAAAATTATAAGGAAAATTATAATGAAAATTATGATAAAATTATGACCACTCATAAATCTTGCGGCAATCCACCGATTCAATATTGGTGTAAAAAATGGTAATAAACATGTATAAATCATATCCAAATGTCTATACAAGGCATAAATAAAAATAGACATACACCCAAAGACAATTCTGGACTGATAGAGATTTTATAGGAACCACTTGAGTTCAAAGTCACAGTTTAGTCCATTTGGACAAAGGGTGTTATAATTAAATATACAGCTCATTTCCATTTTTGCTAGCGCACTTGCTGTGTCCCTATTTCTCAGTGTGCCTTGAACATGTCTTATCCCATAAAAGCCGGTGATTCCTGAAATTAATGAGTCATGATTATTTCTAAAGTGGAGAGACAAAGAATGTGTCTCCAGTCCTTTCTTTATATTTCTCATTTGTTCTCCCATTCGTATCTTGAGAGGGCGTGATGTCCTCCCAATATAGAATAGGTTGCACTTACATCTAATCGCATATACTACATTTTTGGTGTCACATGAAATGAAATTTCTAATATCCACATCTATATTATTAATGGAGATTTTTTTGATGTTACTAATACCATCCCCTTTTACATTCCTACATCCGATGCAACACCCGCATCTGAAAAAACCCTGTGAGGTAATTCTAACTGCTGGGAAAGATGGCTGAAAGGCACTGGAGACTAACTTTGTCTTCAAATTGGGGCTCTACGATAAATATGAACCGGATTACTAGGTATGATGGTACCGATCACTGGGTCTTTTTTCAGAAGTTCCCAGTGCTTTAGTGTGAATAGTGTGAATAGTGTGTATTCCGTAATGAAGGCCCATTCGAATTTGTCATCTTTCTTTTTGTGTTGTCCTGTTTTTGATAGTAAAAACCTTGCGTGCCAACTCGATGCTGTCCCCCATGGCCTGATTCACTCTATCTATATTGTAACCACATACTTCAAATTTCTTGGCTAATTCTGTAGCCTGGATATGAAAGATTTAATCTTTGCTACAATTCCTTTTGAGCCTGGTGAATTGGCTCACCGGAATTGAATTTAGCCAATTCTCATGGTGACAACTGGTGGCCATGATGTAAGTACCACAATCCGTAGGTTTGGAGAAAGTCTTCGTATTGATCTTTTGGTCCTCTATGTATACTGTAATGTCCAAAAATCAATTGTTTGTTTATCACTAACAAAGGTAAGTTTTATATTCCTATTATTAGTGTTCAGGAGTGCACAGAAACTTTTTCATGAATCCTCATCCCCTCTCCAAATAAAAAAAATATCATCTATGTAACGGGCAAATGACACAGGCTCGTTCCGAGCCCATCACTGGACCAAATGGTTTCGGTCTCCCACAGTCCCATAAAGAGATTTGCGTAGCTCAGAGCGAACCTGGTGCCCATAGCGGTGCCCGTCTTTTGGACGTAAAACTGTTCCTTAAACAAGAAAAAATTATTCTCAAGAATTAATTGTATCCCTTCAACAACCAGGTCTTTTATATCTCCTGGCATTCCTGATTGGTTGAGAAAATGTCGAGTGGCATCTAGCCCCTGTTTGTGATCTATTCTTGTATAAAGAGAACTCACATCGGCAGTTACTAGCCAGTCCCCTTCCTCCCATTTAACTGTCTCCAACATCTGCAAAAATTCTTTGGTATCCTTCAAGTGTGACCTATTGGTTAATACCAATGGCGGTAACATGAAATCTAGGAACTGTGAGAGATTCGCTGTAATTGAACCCACTCCCGATATTATTGGTCTTCCGGGAGGATCAGTGAGACTCTTATGTATTTTTGGAAGCACATATATAACCGGAACTATCGGATTTTCAGTAATAATAAATTTGGCTTCCTTTTCACTTATAGTCCCTTTCTTCTCATACTTCTCCACTAGATTTTTTAATTTAGACATGGTTGACTCCGTGGGGTTATTTCTCAACTTTCTATATGTTGTGGAGTCATTCAATTGTCGCATTACTTCACTTTTGTATTTACCCTGATCCATTACCACCACTCCCCCGCCTTTATCGGCTGGTTTTATGGTGATAGTTGTATTCTTTTTTAGATCTCCCAAAGCTTTCCTTTCCTTTGATGTCATATTGAATTTCTTCTTTGGATTCGACTGTAATATCTTTAGATCGTCTAGCACTAATGTTGTAAAGGATTCAATGAAAGGACCTTGTATGTGTTTGGGGAAGAAAATAGATTTGGGTTTAAATGGGGTTGTGGAATTCGATTCCAGTGGACCCTGATCTGTCTGATTGGCAAAGAATTTCTTTATGGTAAGTTTTCTAGTGAATCTCTGTACGTCTAGATCAGGGACGTGCAGTCAGGTGAGGCAGGGGAGGCAGTGCCTCCCTTGTAATTAATGATTAAAATAATACAAAGAATATACTTATGCCACACTGTTTGTGTCATAAGTTTATACTTTAGCCTTTGCATTATTTAGTTCATTTTTTACCTACTAAAAACCAGTTTTAAAAGTGTTTTGGAGGCACAGCTCTCTGTGCCTCCCGCTGTCAATGATACAGGGCCGGAAGTGGGGGGGGGGGGGGGGGGTGGCAAGCATAGGGCAGTCATAGCCCATTGAAAAAAAACCTAGAAGCGGCACCTCTAGCAGTGCCGCTGTGACAGGGGCGTGCTGACAGGACTGACTGTCAGGATCGATGTCCAGGACCCCTCCCCTTCAAGCCTCCGAGTCCTGCCTGCCCCCTCACTAGCTCACACGCTACTACTGAACAACATAGTAGTACTGCTGCTGCCTGGCTGTTTTCCCTGTGGCTACCATTGCTATGGGGATAACACTGCCTTCGGACACCACTTCCCCTGCACCTGATCACCCCCCCTCCCTTCCAACCCCCCACCAGTGACACCTGCGCTGTGCCCACTGCGGATCGGATCAGTAGATTGAGTGATCCGCAGCAGCCCCACTGTTGACAGTTACATTTTCCACGCTGGACACTGGTGCTGAGCTCACTCTCACAGAGCTCCGCTGCACCAAGCCCCCGAGCCATCCAGTAACTAGTGTAGGGGTTTTAAATATACTGATTACAGGATTCTTTCCAATAGATCACCATCTCCCTGTGACAGTGTGGAGATGGTGATCAGGGGTGCTGGGGATGGGGGGAAGGGTGTCTGATTTCCGCGCACTCCCTATACATTTACACTACACAGACACGGTCTGTACATCCTGCTGTGCGACCTGTGTATGTGTACAGTGTAATGATGTGGTACAGAAGCAAGCCCCATCTGACCTGATTGATGAATGAAAGAGGCAACGTGAATCACACCTACCGCGCATGTGCGGCAGCTCCTCGGAGTGCACTGATCATCAGCCGGAGCTCACTGTGTGCAGTGTCAGTGCACTGAATAAAAGAAGATGACGGAGGAGGAGCTGTTGTGCAGTTCAGTTGCAGCAGCTCCTCCCATACCATTGCCAAGCCTCCAGTCTCCTGTCTCCTCCTTGCAGTGTCAGTGGTGAGTCACCCTGCAATTCAAGTCGGACGTTGTGTATGTGGGTGGGCTGTAATTGTCTGTGAGGGGATAGACAGTCTGCATTCTGAGCATGTGTCTAGAAGTAAGGGGTAGTCTGCAGTCAGAGTATGTGTGCGGCAGTCTGCAGTCAGAGTATGTGTGTTAGGGAGGGGTAGTCTGCAGTTATAGAGTGTGTGTGGGGTGGAGGCAGTCTGCAGTACAAGTGTGGGGGAGGGGCAGTGTGCAGTCCAAGTGTGTTGTGTATGGGGGGCAGTCTGCAGTGTGTGTAATCTGCTGTCCTAGTTTGTTTGTGTGTGTTGGTGGAGGTGCAGTCAGCAGTAAACAGGTTTTTTACTGATTACAGGACTCTTTCCTATATGTTACCATCTCCCTGTGAAAGTGTGTAAATGGTGATCAGGAGTGCTGAGGGTGAGGGGAAGAGTGTCTGATTCCCGAGCACTGCCTATACCTATACACTGAACAGACACAGTCCGCACATCCTGCTGTGCGACCTGCGTATATGTGCACTGTACAGTGTACACCATGTGGTACAGAAGCCCCACCTGACCTGGAAAATAAAAACAGCCAGGGATGGTGATGACAGCATATAGGATTGTATGAGGAAGTGGGGCCCAAATCAGTGTCTTGCTTACTGCCCCATTAGGTCTAAATCTGCCGCTGATGCCACATAGGTGGATTCAGGGGAGGGGGTTGCCCTCTGATGGGTTGCTGGGAGCAAAGCTCACTAAAGCAGGGACGTGCAGTCAGGGGAGGCAGTGCCTCCCCTGTCATAATGATTACAATAATATACAGAAGATATTTATAACACATATATATTGTTATAAATGTCTGCTTTGTATTATTGTAATCATTTTTGCAGTTGAAATGCATCCACATCTAGATGGGAGGCAGTGAAAGCGCTGCCTCCCACTGACTAGAGTAAAGTGTGTGTAGCGGTAGGCGGGCCGGGGGCGGGACTAAGACGTGGGCACTAAAAGCCCATTAAAAATATGAGGAGAGCAGCACTACTACATCTGCCTCATTGATGGGGCCGTGCCGTCAACCCACATCAAGGCACGCCCCTGGGCAATGCTGACAGGGGCGGACTGCTAGCTGATCCCTTGGCATTCACTCCGGGGTTCAAGGTGCCGCCGGACCTGCAGCTGCTTCGATGTCCTCCACTCCAGCTCCGCAGACTTGACGCCCTCTTCTCACCAGCCACAGACCGCTCCCTGCAGCTGGCGGTCTCCCTCGCCGGTTACCTGGTCATTGCAGTGAAGAGGGCGACAAAGGTGGGTTGCCGGTGGCTGCTGGGGGGGTAGGAGGGTTACCGTCTGCAGTGGAGGAAAGCCAGTGCTGGGGAAGAGAGGGGGGCTGCCAGCCGCTGCAGGGGGGAGAGAGAGAGGAGTAGCCGGCTGGTGCAGGGGCAGGGAGAGGGGGGTTGCGACCTGCTGCAGGGGGGAGAGATAATGGTTGCCAGCTGTTGCAGCGGGGAGAGAGGGGATTTGCTGCAGGGGGAAGAGAGGGGATTTGCTGGCTGCTGCGGAGGGGGGTGGGGGGGGTTTAGAGTTGCCAGCTGCTGCAGGGGGAAGAGGGGATTTGTTGGCTGCTGCGGAGGGGTGTAGGGTAGGGGAGGGTTGCCAGCTGCTGCAGGGGGAAGAGGGGATTTGTTGGCTGCTGCAGAGGGGGGTAGGGTGGGTGAGGGTTTCCAGCTGCTGAAGGGAGAAGAGGGGATTTGTTGGCTGCTGCGGAGGGGGGAAGGGTGGGGGAGGGTTGCCAGCTGCTGCAGGGGGGAGAGAGGGGATTTGCTGGCTGCTGCGGAGGGGGGTGGGGGGTTGCCGGCTGATGTGGGGGAAAGAGCCGCTGCTGGGGGAGAGGGCAGAGAGAGGGTCTGCCGACGCTGCTGTATATTGTGTCGGGGGCGTATTTGCGGGCTGGGTGTCAGCTACTTATGTGTGCGGTGCAGTGTGGCAGGAGGAGATGGTGTAGTGTGGCAGGAGGTGGTGGTGCAGGCGGGTGCAGTGTGGCAGCAGGTGTCAGTGCAGGTGGGTGCAGTGTAGCAGGGAGTGTCAGTGCAGGTAGGTCCAGTGTGGCAGGAGGTGGCAGTACAGATGGGTCCAGTGTGGTAGGGGGTGTCAGTGTAGGTGGGTTCAGTGTGGCAGTGCAGGTGAGTGCAGTGTGGCAGGGGATAGTCAGACCCACCTCCATGTGTGCCTCCCCAGGCACTGACCTCACCGCACGTCACTGGTCTAGATACAGTTGGAATGGATTAATTAAATTTGTAGGTGCATATTTTAAGCCCTTTTGCAGTACTGTGATTTCAATTGTGGACAAGTTATGGGAACTTAGGTTGAATATTTTCACCTCTCCCGACTGGTTTCGGGTAACTATGCAAGGATGTCTGTTATGCTCATACAATCGCAAAAAGATATTATGGGGTATATGCAATTCCGGGCGATTTGCGGCCCACGGGTAAACCCACCGCTGACCGCAAAGTTCCCACCATTGAAACTAATGGAGGGAGCTGTGCGATGCGCTGTCTGCCAGCTCAGACGCGCAAAGCCAATCAGGAGAGTGCCACGAAGTGGCGCTTCCTGATTGGCTAAAGGGACCTTCTGTGACAGAAGTCACGGGGGGGGGGGTCTCTGCATTCGGGGAAAGGGGTCCCATGTGTAAACATGGGACCCCTTTCAGTCTTTCTGGTTCTGGTAAATGCGTTTTTTTTGTTTTGCCAAGTACGTGGATTATAATAAAAGAACTGACAACTGGATCATGTGAGTATAATTTTATTTTCAGGTACCCCGGACATCGACATTGGAGTCGTGGCCAGAGTCGGCGTGTCAACATAGGTAAGTATGTGTGTCGGCATGTATGTAATAAAGTTATGCTTTCACGGTGTCTGTGTCCTGTTTTTATTTGGGTATTTTTTTGCAGTAGAACTACAGGTACCAGCGGGCCCGTTTCCCCCCCACATGCTGGTACTTGTGGTTCTCCAAGTACTGGCTTGCGGGGGAGGCTTGCTGGGACTTGTAGTTCTTCAGCAAAAAACAATATTCTTACATTTTCAACAAGGTTATCAGCCCCCCATCTGCAGCCCTTGGATGGGGGGGACAGCCTTGGGCTTCACCCCTGGCCCTTGGGTGGCTGGGGGGGACCCCTTGATTGAAGGGGTCCCCACTCCTCCAGGGTACCCCGGCCAGGGGTGACTAGTTGGGTATTTAATGCCACAGCCGCAGGGCGCTGTATAAAAGTGACCCCGGCTGTGGCATTATCTGTCCAGCTAGTGGAGCCCGGTACTGGTACAAAAAACACGGGGGAACCCTACTCTTTTTGTCCCCCGTATTTTTTGCACCAGGACCAGGCGCAGAGCCCGGTGCTGGTTGTTAAAATATGGGGGATCCCCTGTAATTTCCCCCCCCGTATTTTGGCAACCAGGACCGGCTCAAAAAGCCCGAGGCTGGTTATGCTTAGGAGGGGGACCCCATGCATTTTTTTTCAGATTTTTACCCAATTCCATTAAAAAAAATATATATTTTTAAAAATATATAAATAATACTTGTGCCTCCTAAATAGACAAACCAAGTACCTAATCCCTTCTAATATAAATAGATATGCTATTACCAATAAAAAAAATACAAAAAAAAACATGTTTTTAATTTTTTTTATTAGATTCCGCCAGCAAAGTGTGGCGGATTGAAAATGACGAATTTACTGTCTAAAAGCACTGTTGTCGATTTAACAATCTTCAATTGAATATACTTTTGTCGAAATGCCACATTTGTACCATTGCAGAAATGTCGAATTTGACAAATGTCGAATTTCAAAAAGTCGAATTTGGAATGGCCGTTTTTTTGACGAAAAGTACTGAATTGCATTGTCGATTTTTTTTTTTTGGCGAAAATGTCCCGTTTTTCGACATTTTCGGGAATTCGACCGCAATTGCATATACCCCTAAGACTCTACTATGAGGGTTTTAAACTCCACCTTTGTACAGGAAGTTCATTTACACACACAGCAGAGGGCCTATTTATCTCAAGTCCAGCATGCCCGGTATAATACCTCAATAAACGGGAGACTGTCTTCAATGCCATTATCACTCTGCCTTCTTCTACCACAA
The DNA here is from genome assembly GCF_028390025.1 of Pseudophryne corroboree. Classification (NCBI taxonomy): domain Eukaryota; kingdom Metazoa; phylum Chordata; class Amphibia; order Anura; family Myobatrachidae; genus Pseudophryne; species Pseudophryne corroboree. Next base: position 326,815,289 of record NC_086444.1, on the reverse strand, counting down.
TCTCTGGGAATGTGTACATATTAAACATTTTTGGAATAAGGTGGTCTCCTTTATAAACACAATTCTCCATATCCATGTTGTACCCGACCCTCTAGTGTGTCTATGTATAAACTTCTCGAACTGGGATCTATGTATGCACAGACAGAAGATTATGGGGTATATGCAATTGCGGTCGAATTCCCGAAAATGTCGAAAAATGGGACTTTTTCGCCAAAAAATAATAATTTGACAATGCAATACAGTACTTTCTCTATCGTCCTAGTGGATGCTGGGGTTCCTGAAAGGACCATGGGGAATAGCGGCTCCGCAGGAGACAGGGCACAAAAAGTAAAGCTTTTCCAGATCAGGTGGTGTGCACTGGCTCCTCCCCCTATGACCCTCCTCCAGACTCCAGTTAGATTTTTGTGCCCGGCCGAGAAGGGTGCAATCTAGGTGGCTCTCCTAAAGAGCTGCTTAGAGAAAGTTTAGCTTAGGTTTTTTATTTTACAGTGAGTCCTGCTGGCAACAGGATCACTGCAACGAGGGACTGAGGGGAGAAGAAGTGAACTCACCTGCGTGCAGGATGGATTGGCTTCTTGGCTACTGGACATTAGCTCCAGAGGGACGATCACAGGTACAGCCTGGATGGTCACCGGAGCCGCGCCGCCGCCCCCCTTGCAGATGCTGAAGTTAGAAGAGGTCCAGAATCGGCGGCTGAAGACTCTGACAGTCTTCTAAAGGTAGCGCACAGCACTGCAGCTGTGCGCCATTTTCCTCTCAGCACACTTCACACGCTGTCACTGAGGGTGCAGGGCGCTGGGGGGGGGCGCCCTGGGAGGCAAATGTAAACCTATATACTGGCTAAAAATACCTCACATATAGCCCCCAGAGGCTATATGGAGATATTTAACCCCTGCCAAACTTCACTAAAGAGCGGGAGACGAGCCCGCCGTAAAAGGGGCGGGGCCTATCTCCTCAGCACACAGCGCCATTTTTTCTCTCACAGAAAGGCTGGAGAGAAGGCTCCCAGGCTCTCCCCTGCACTGCACTACAGAAACAGGGTTTAAACAGAGAGGGGGGGCACAAATTGGCGATATAAATATATATATAAAGATGCTATTAGGGAGAAACACTTATATAAGGTTGTCCCTATGTAATTATAGCGTTTTTTTGGTGTGTGCTGGCAAACTCTCCCTCTGTCTCTCCAAAGGGCTAGTGGGGTCCTGTCCTCTGTCAGAGCATTCCAGGTGTGTGTGCTGTGTGTCGGTACGTGTGTGTCGACATGTATGAGGACGATGCTGGAGGAGGCGGAGAAATTGCCTGTAATGGTGATGTCACTCTCTAGGGAGTCGACACCGGAATGGATGGCTTATTTAGGGAATTACGTGAGAATGTCAACACGCTGCAAGGTCGGTTGACGACATGAGACGGCCGACAAACAATTAGTAACGGTCCAGGCGTCTCAGAAACACCGTCAGGGTTTTTTTATAAAAAACGCCCATTTACCTCAGTCGGTCGACACAGACACAGACACGGACACTGAATCCAGTGTCGACGGTGAATAAACAAACGTATTCCTCATTAGGGCCACACGTTAAGGGCAATGCAGGAGCTGTTACATATTTCTGATACTACAAGTACCACAGAAAAGGGTATTATGTGGAAGTGAAAAAACTACCTGTAGTTTTTCCTGAATCAGATAAAATAAAATGAAGTGTGTGATGATGCGTGGGTTTACCCCGATAGCAAATATTGGCGTTATACCTTTTCCCGCCAGAAGTTAGGGCGCGTTGGGAAACACCCATTAGGGTGGATAAGGCGCTCACACACTTATCAAGTGGCGTTACCGTCTCCAAATACGGCCGCCCTCAAGGAGCCAGCTGATAGGCAGCTGGAAAAATATCCTAAAAAGTATATACACACAGACGGTGGTTATACTGCGACCAGCGATCGCCATCAGCCTGGAGATGCAGTGCTGGGTTGGCTTGGTCGAATTCCCTGACTAAAAATATTTTATTGATATAGAGCATTTAATAGGATGCATTCTATATATATGTATGCGAGATGCACAGAGGGATATTTGCACTCTGGCATCAAGATAAGTGCGTTGTCCATATCTCCCAGAAGATGTCATGGACACGACAGTGGTCAGGTGATACAGATCCCATACGGCACATGGAAGTATTGCCGTATAAAGGGAAGGAGTTATTTGGGGTCGGTCCGTCGGACCTGGGGGCCACTGCCACAGCTGGGAAATCCAACCTTTTTACCCCAAGTTACATCTCAGCAGAAAAAGACACTGTCTTTTCAGCCTCAATCCTTCCGTTCCCATGTGGGCAAGCGGGCAAAAGGCCAGTCATATCTGCCCAGACATAGAGGAAAGGGAAGTAGACTGCAGCAGGCAGCCCCTTCCCAGGAAAAGAAGCCCTCCACCAGTGGGGGGGTAGTCTCAAGAGTCTCAGCGCGCAGTGGGATCACTCGCAAGTTGACCCCTAGATCATACAAGTATTATCCCAGGGGTACAGATTGGAGAGTCGAGACATTTTTTCCTCGCAGGTTCCTGAAGCCTGCTTTACCAACGGCTCCCTCCGACAAGGAGGCAGTATTGGGAAAAAATTCACAAGCTGTATTTCCAGCAGGTGATAATCAAAGTACCCCTCCTACAACAAGGAAAAGGGTATTAGTCCTCCACACTATATTGTGGTACTGAAGCCAGACGGCTTGGTGAGACATAGTCTAAATCTGAAATCTTTGAACACTTACATAAAAAGGTTCAAATCAAGATGGAGTCACTCAGAGCAGTGATAGAGAACCGGAAAAAAGGGGACTATATGGTGTCCCTGGACATCAAGGATTACCTCCATGTCCAAATTTGCCCTTCTCAACAAGGGTACCTCTGGTTCGTGATACAGAACTGTCAATATCAGTTTCAGACGCTGCCGTTGAATTATCCACGGCACCCCGGGCCTTTACCAAGGTAATAGCCGAAAAGATGATTCTTAAAAGAAGAAAGGCATCTAAATTATCCCTTACTTGGACGATATCCTGAAAGGGACAAGTTTCCAGAGAACAGTTGGAGGTCGGAAAAGAACTATCTAAAGTAGTTCTACGACAGCACGAGTGGATTCTAAATATTCCAAAAATCGCAGCTGTTTTCCGATGATACGTCTGCTGTTCCTAGGAATGATTCTGGGCATAGTCCAGAAAGAGGTATTTCTCCTGGAGGGGAAAGCCAGGGAGTTATCCGACCTAGTCAGAAACCTCCTAAATCCAGGCCAAGTATCAGTGCATCAATGCACAGGAGTCCTGGGAAAAATGGTGGCTTCTTACGAAGCGATTCCATTCGGCAGATCTCACGCAAAAACTTTTCAGGGGGATTTGCTGGACGAATGGTCCGGATCGCATCTTCAGATGCATCAGCGGATAACCCTGTCTCCAAGGACAAGGGTGTCTCTTCTGTGGGGGCTGCAGAGTGCTCATCTTCTAGAGGGCAGCACATTCAGCATTCAGGACTGTGTTCTGGTGACCACGGATGCCAGCCTGAGAGGCTGGGGAACAGTCACACAAGGAAGAAATTTCCAAGGAAGTGTGGTCAAGTCTGGAGATTTCTCTCCACATGAATATACTGGAGCTAAGGGCAATTTACGATGCTCTGAGCCTAGGAAGACCTCTGCTTCAAAGTCAACCGGTGCTGATCCAGTAGGACATCATCATGGCAGTCGCCCACGTAAACAGACGGGGCGGCACAAGAAGCAGGAGGGCAATGACAGCAAGGATTCTTCGCTGGGCGAAAGATCATGTGATAACACTGTCAGCAGTGTTCATTCCGGGAGTGGACAACTAGGAAGATTTCCTCAGCATAAATGAATTCCACCCGGAAAAGTGGGAACTTCATCTGGAAGTTTCCACATGTTTGTAAACCGTTGGGAAAGACCAAAGGTGGTTATGATGGCGTCCCACATGAAGCGCCAGGTCTAGAGACCCTCAGGCAATAGCTGGGACGCTCTGGTAACACCGTGGGTGTACCAGTCGGTGTATGTGTTCCCTCCTCTGCCTTTCATACCCAGTGTATGGAGAATGATAGGAAGAAGAGGAGTAAGAACTATACTCGGGGTTCCGGTTTGGGCCAAGAAGAACTTGGTACCCGGAACTTCAAGAGATACTAGAAAGGATCTTGATTCAGCAAGAATCATGTCTGTTCCATGACTTACCGCAGCTGCGTTGACGCCAGGGCGGGTGAACGCCGGATCCTAAGGGAAAAAGGCATTCCGGAAGAGGTCATCCCTACCCTGGTCAGAGCCAGGAAGGAGGTGACCGCACAACATTATCACCGCTTAGGTGAAAATATGTTCCATGGTGTGAGGCCAGGAAGGCTCCACGGAAGAATTTCAACTAGGTTAATTCCTACATTTCCTGCAAGCAGGAGTGTATATGGGTCTCAAATTGGGGTCCATTAAGGTTCAAATTTCGACCGGTCGATTTTCTTCCAGAAAGAAATTGGCTTCAGTTCCTGAAGTCCAGAAGTTGTTAAGGGAGTACTGCATATACAACCCCTTTTTGATGTCTCCAGTGGCACTGGGCGATCTCAACGTAGTTTGGGATTCCTAAAATCACATTGTTTTAAACAACTCAAATCTGTGGATTTGATATATCTCACATGGAAAGTGACCATGCTGTTGGTCCTGGCCTCGGCCAGGCGAGTGTCAGAATTGGCGGCTTTATCTCACAAAGCCATATCTGATTGTCCATTCGGACAGAGCAAAGCTGTGGACTCGTCCCCAGTTTCTCCCTAAGGTGGTGTCAGCGTTTCACCTGAACCAGCTTATTGTGGTGCCTGCGGCTACTAGGGACTTGGAGGACTCCAAGTTGCTGGATGTTGTCAGGACCCTGAAAATATAGTTTCCAGGTCGGCTGGAGTCAGGATATCTGACTTGCTGTTTATCCTGTATGCACCCAACAAGCTGGGTGCTCCTGCTTCTAAGCAGACTATTGCTCGTTGGATTTGTAGTACAATTCAGCTTGCACATTCTGTGGCAGGCTTACCACAGCGAAAAATATGTAAATGCCCATTCCACAAGGAAGGTGGGCTCATCTTGGGCGGCTGCCCGAGGGGTCTCGGCATTACAACTCTGCCGAGCAGCTACGTGGTCGGGGGAGAACACGTTTGTAAAATTTTACAAATTTGATACCCTGGCAAAAGAGGACCTGGAGTTCTCTCATTCGGTGCTGCAGAGTCATCCGCACTCTCCCGCCCGTTTGGGAGCTTTGGTATAATCCCCATGGTCCTTTCAGGAACCCCAGCATCCACTAGGACGATAGAGAAAATAAGAATTTACTTACCGATAATTCTATTTCTCGGAGTCCGTAGTGGATGCTGGGCGCCCATCCCAAGTGCGGATTATTCTGCAATACTTGTACATAGTTATTGTTACAAAAATCGGGTTATTGTTGTAGGAAGCCGTCTTTCAGAGGCTCCTTTTGTTATCATACTGTTAACTGGGTTTAGATCACAAGTTGTACGGTGTGATTGGTGTGGCTGGTATGAGTCTTACCCGGGATTCAAAATCCTCCCTTATTGTGTACGCTCGTCCGGGCACAGTACCTAACTGGAGTCTGGAGGAGGGTCATAGGGGGAGGAGCCAGTGCACACCACCTGATCTGGAAAAGCTTTACTTTTTGTGCCCTGTCTCCTGCGGAGCCGCTATTCCCCATGGTCCTTTCAGGAACCCCAGCATCCACTACGGACTCCGAGAAATAGAATTATCGGTAAGTAAATTCTTATTTTTCGTCAGAAAAACGGACTTTTCAAATTCGACTTTTTGAAATTCGACATTTGACAAATTCGACATTTCTGCAATGGTACAAATGCGGCTTTTCGACAAAAGTATATTCAATTGAAGAATGTAAATTCGACAACAGTGCTTTTCGTCAGTAAATTCGTCATTTTCAATCCGCCTCACTTTGCTGGCGGAATGTAATAAAAAAATTTAAAAACATGTTTTTTTGGTGTTTTTTTATTGCTAATAGCACATCTATTTATATTAGAAGGGATTAGGTACTTGGTTTGTCTATTTAGGAGGCACAAGTATTATTTATATATTTTTTTAAATATATATTTTTTTTATGGAATGGGTTAAAAACCCGAATAAAAATTGCGTGGGGTCCCCCCTCCTAATCATAACCAGCCTCGGGCTCTTTGAGCTGGTCCTGGTTGCAAAAGTACAGGGGAAAAAATGACAGGGGATCCCCTGTATTTTAACAACCAGCACCGGGCTCTGCGCCTGGTACAATAAATATGGGGGACAAAAAGAGTAGGGGTCCCCCGTATTTTTTGTACCAGCACTGGACTCCACTAGCTGGACAGATAATGCCACAGCCGGGGGACACTTTTATACCGCTTCCTGCGGCCGTGGCATTAAATACCCAACTAGTCACCCCTGGCCGTGGTACCCCTTCAATCCAGGGGTCCCTCCCCAGCCACCCAAGGGCCAGGGGTGAAGCCCCGACTTTATTTCACACATGCCGACACATACATACTTACATACATACTTATGTTGACACGCCGACTGCCACGTCTCCAATGTCGACGAATCCAGGGTACCTGAAAATAAAATTATATACTCACCTAAATCCAGTGTCCTGTGATAATTGTAATCCACGTACTTGGCAAAACAAAAAAACGCATACCCGATCCACACAGACTGAAAGGGGTCCCATGTTTACACATGGGACCCCTTTCCCTGAATGCTGAGACCCCCTGTGACTCCTGTAACTGAGGGTCCCTTCAGGCAATCAGGGATACCACGTCGTGGCACTCTCCTGATTCCCTATGCGCGTCTGAACTGGCAGACAGTGCATCGCATTCGCACAGCACCTCCATTAGTTTCAATGGTGGGAACTTTGCGGTCAGCGATGGGGTTACCCGCGGTCAGCCGCTGACCGCGGGTAACCCCACCACTGACCGCAAAGTTCCCACCATTGAAGATAATGGAGGGGGCTGTGCGATTCGCTGTCTGACAGCTCAGACGTGCATACAGCCAATCAGGAGAGTGCCACGACGTGGCGCTCACTAATTGGCTGAAGGGAAAAGGGGTCCCATGTGTAAACATGGGACCCCTTTCAGTCCGTGTGGATCGGGTATGCGTTTTTTTGTTTTGCCAAGTACGTGGATTACAAATATCACAGGACACTGGATTTAGGTGAGTATATAATTTTATTTTCAGGTACCCCGGATTCGTCGACATTGGAGACGTGGCAGTCGGCGTGTCAACATAGGTAAGTATGTATGTGTCGGCATGTGTGAAATAAAGTTGTATTTTCACGGTGTGCGTGTCCTATTTTTATTTGGGCTAGTGGAGCCCGGTGCTGGTACAAAAAATACGGGGGACCCCTACTCTTTTTGTCCCCCTTATTTTATGCACCAGGACCAGGCGCAGAGCCCGGTGCTGGTTGTTAAAATAGGGGGGATCCCCTGTCATTTTCCCCCCCATATTTTGGCAACCAGGACCGGCTCAAAGAGCCCGAGGCTGGTTATGCTTAGGCGGGGGGACCCCACGCATTTCCCTCCCCCCCCCGTGATTATTAACCATTTCGGCGCCGTCGGAAAAGTCGAATCCAGGACGCACTTTTCCGTCGATTCCTCCGTTTTTCGACAGCGGGACTGTCAAATCCGTTTTGTATTGAATATGTCGAATTCCGGCACCCCCCGGCCGGAATTCGACTGTCGAATTGTGTCGAATTTAAAAACGGTCGAATTCCACCCGGAATTCGGCCGCAATTGCATATACCCCTATACCTTTTCTGACAATCCTGGTTACAGTATCCAAGAAAATAATTCTTACTCACTGGATATCCAAATCCAAACTCACGTTGATGGAGGGACATAGAAAAATTATGTAAATTTTATATTTTGATCGCAAATCAGCATTGACTAATATTGAGGCTGGTGTTCTTAGCTTCTTTAAATGATGGGGTAAATACATAGACTCCCTCCCTCCTGACAACCAAACCCAAATATTAAAAGTTTTTGAAAAATCTGAATGGCACTTAGGTAGGTGTTGCTGCACTCTTAACAACCTGGGGTGATTAGTCAGATTAATGTATAACCTGCCCTTAACTCTCTCCTCTCGTGTCCTTCCCACCCTAGTCATGTCTTTGTTCATTATTGACCTGTCATATTTTTTTTCTTTTTTTTTTGATAGTTCATTATTTTCATGGAATGTGATATCTGGAATTCCGTTCCTCGCTCTTATGGACTTATTTTTGGATTTGGATTTTTATATCTGTTATACAACTAACATATCAACCTGCACTTGTAACAGAGATGTGCAGTGGGCACTTTTCGTGTTTTGTTTTTTGTTTTTGGCTCTAATTCCCCGTTCGTGTTTTGGTTTTGGATTGGTTTTGCCAAAACCACCCTGTCCTGTTTTGGTTTTGGATCTGGATGATTTTTGAAAAAAACATAAATACAGCTAAAATCACATAATTTTGGGGTAATTTTGTCCTACGGAATTATTAACCTCAATAACATTCATTTCCACTAATTTCCAGTCTATTCTGAACATCTCACACCTCACAATATTGTTTTTAGGCAAAAATGTTGCACCGAGGTGATTGGATGACTAAGCTAACCGACACAAGTGTGCGCCACAAACACCTGGCCCATCTAGGAGTGGAACTGCAGTGGCAGACAGGATGGCAGATTTAAAAAATAGTGCCCAAACAGCACATCATGCAAAGAAGAAACAGAGGTGCAATGAGGTAGCTGTATGACTAAGCTAAGTAACACAAGTGTGCGGCACAAACACCTGGCCCATCTAGGAGTGGCACTGCAGTTGCAGACAGGATGGCACATAAAAAAACTAGGCCCCAAACAGCACCTCATGCAATGAAGTAAAAGAGGTGCAATGAGATAGCTATATGACGAAGCTAAGCAACACAAGTGTGCGGCACAAACACCTGGCCCATGTAGGAGGTTTATTTACTAAGATTCATGTTTGCGCTGAATTGTGGTAGTTTAAACTCGAATTTTATCGGCTGTATGTTTCTGCAACTTTTTAAAATTATTTTAGGTAATTTACTAAACTGCCGAGTTTGCATTTTTTGATGTCGATGTTATTTATATTGTCGGGCAGTGTTTTTTAAGGGAGTTATTAGTAAAACACTACTGGACATAACACAATGAAGCCCGGCCGGATCAGTGAGATCCGTTCAGGGCTTCATTGTGTACAGTATGAGAAGTATTTAAACAGTTAAAAGTAAAAAAAAAATTGCGTGGGGTCCCCCCTCCTAAGCATAACCAGCCTCGGGCTCTTTGAGCCGGCCCTGGTTGTTTAAATACCTGGGAAAAAAATTACTGGCGTCCCCCTATATTTAGACAACCAGCACCAGGCTCTTGGGCTGGCCCTGGTTCCAAAAATACGGGGGACAAAAGACGTATGGGTCCCCCGTATTTTTAAAACCAGCACCGGGCTCCACTAGCCGAGGAGATAATGCCACAGCCAGGGGGACACTTTTATATCAGTCCCTGCAACTGTGGCATTACCCCCCAACTAGTCACCCCTGGTCAGGGTTCCCTGGAGGAGTGGAGACCCATTAAATCAAGGGCTTCCACCTCCAGGCACCCAAGGACCAGGAGTAAAGCCCAAGGCTGTCCCCCCCATCCCTGGGTGGTGGATGGAGGGCTGTAAAAAAAAGAATATTATTTTGTTGTTGTAGAACTACAAGTCCCAGCAAGCCTCCCCCGCAAGCTTGTAGTTGGAGAACGACAAGTACCAGCATGCAGAGATATAATGGGCCCGCTGGTACCTGTAGTTCTGCAACAACAAAAATACCTAAATAAAAACAGAGCACACACACCTTGAAAGTAAAAATAAGAATTTACTTACCGATAATTCTATTTCTCGGAGTCCGTAGTGGATGCTGGGGTTCCTGAAAGGACCATGGGGAATAGCGGCTCCGCAGGAGACAGGGCACAAAAGTAAAGCTTTCCGATCAGGTGGTGTGCACTGGCTCCTCCCCCTATGACCCTCCTCCAAGCCAGTTAGGTACTGTGCCCGGACGAGCGTACACAATAAGGGAGGTATTTTGAATCCCGGGTAAGACTCATACCAGCCACACCAATCACACCGTACAACTTGTGATCTAAACCCAGTTAACAGTATGATAACAGCGGAGCCTCTGAAAAGATGGCTCACAACAATAATAACCCGATTTTTGTAACTATGTACAAGTATTGCAGATAATCCGCACTTGGGATGGGCGCCCAGCATCCACTACGGACTCCGAGAAATAGAATTATCGGTAAGTAAATTCTTATTTTCTCTATCATCCTAGTGGATGCTGGGGTTCCTGAAAGGACCATGGGGATTATACCAAAGCTCCCAAACGGGCGGGAGAGTGCGGATGACTCTGCAGCACCGAATGAGAGAACTCCAGGTCCTCCTTAGCCAGGGTATCAAATTTGTAGGATTTTACAAACGTGTTTGCCCCTGACTAAATAACCGCTCGGCAAAGTTGTAAAGCCGAGACCCCTCGGGCAGCCGCCCAAGATGAGCCCACCTTCCTTGTGGAATGGGCATTTACATATTTTGGCTGTGGCAGGCCTGCCACAGAATGTGCAAGCTGAATTGTATTACACATCCAACTATCAATAGTCTGCTTAAAAGCAAGAGCACCCAGTTTGTTGGGTGCATACAGGATAACAGCAAGTCAGTTTTCCTGACTCCAGCCGTCCTGGAACCTATATTTTCAGGGCCCTGACAACATCTAGCAACTTGGAGTCCTCCAAGTCCCTAGTAGGTGCAAGGCACCACAATAAGCTGGTTCAGGTGAAACACTGACACCACCTTAGGGAGAGAACTGGGGACGAGTCCGCAGCTCTGCCCTGTCCGAATGGACAAACAAATATGGGCTTTTTTGAGAAAAAAACCACCAATTTGACACTTGCCTGGTCCAGGCCAGGGCCAAGAACATGGTCACTTTTCATGTGAGATGCTTCAAATCCACAGATTTGACTGGTTTTAAACCAATGTGATTTGAAGAATCCCAGAACTACGTTGAGATCCCACAGTGCCACTGGAGGCACAAAAGAGGGTTGTATATGCAATACTCCCTTGACAAAGTTCTGGACTTCAGGAACTGAAGCCAATTCTTTCTGGAAGAAAATTGACAGGGCCGAAATTTGAACCTTAATGGACCCCAATTTGAGGCCCATAGACACTCCTGTTTGCAGGAAATGCAGGAATCGACCGAGTTGAAATTTCTTTGTGGGGCCTTCCTGGCCTCACACCACGCAACATATTTTCGCCACATGTGGTGATAATGTTGTGCGGTCACCTCCTTTCTGGCTTTGACCAGGGTAGGAATGACCTCTTCCGGAATGCCTTTTTCCCTTAGGATCCGGCGTTCCACCGCCATGCCAACAAACGCAGCTGCGGTAAGTCTTGGAACAGACATGGTACTTGCTGAAGCAAGTCCCTTCTTAGCGGCAGAGGCCATAAGACCTCTGTAAACATCTCTTGAAGTTCCGGGTACCAAGTCCTTCTTGGCCAATCCGGAGCCATGAGTATAGTTCTTACTCCTCTACGTCTTATAATTCTCAGCACCTTAGGTATGAGAAGCAGAGGAGGGAACACATACACCGACTGGTACACCCACGGTGTTACCAGAACGTCCACAGCTATTGCCTGAGGGTCTCTTGACCTGGCGCAATACCTGTCCCGTTTTTTGTTCAGACGGGACGCCATCATGTCCACCTTTGGTATTTCCCAACGGTTTACAATCATGTGGAAAAAACTTCCCGATGAAGTTTCCACTCTCCCGGGTGGAGGTCGTGCCTGCTGAGGAAGTCTGCTTCCCAGTTTCCATTCCCGGGATGAAACACTGCTGACAGTGCTATCACATGATTTTCCGCCCAGCGAAAAGTCCTTGCAGTTTTTGCCATTGCCCTCCTGCTTCTTGTGTCGCCCTGTCTGTTTACGTGGGCGACTGCCGTGATGTTTTTCCCACTGGATCAATACCGGCTGACCTTGAAGCAGAGGTCTTGCTAAGCTTAGAGCATTATAAATTTACCCTTAGCTCCAGTATATTTATGTGGAGAAAAGTCTCCAGACTTGATCACACTCCCTGGAAATTTTTTCCTTGTGTGACTGCTCCCCAGCCTCTCGGGCTGGGCTCCGTGGTCACCAGCATCCAATCCTGAATGCCGAATCTGCGGCCCTCTAGAAGATGAGCACTCTATAACCACCACAGGAGAGACACCCTCGTCCTTGGATATAGGGTTATCCGCTGATGCATCTGAAGATGCGATCCGGACCATTTGTCCAGCAGATCCCACTGAAAAGTTCTTGCGTGAAATCTGCCGAATGGAATTGCTTCGTAGGAAGCCACCATTTTCTACCAGGACCCTTGTGCAATGATGCACTGTTTTTAGGAGGTTCCTGACTAGCTCGGATAACTCCCTGGCTTTCTCTTTCGGGAGAAACACCTTTTTCTGGACTGTGTCCAGAATCATCCCTAGGCACAGCAGACGTGTCGTCGGGATCAGCTGCGATTTTGGAATATTTAGAATCCACCCGTGCTGTTGTAGCAGTATCCGAGATAGTGCTACTCCTACCTCCAACTGTTCCCCTGACTATGCCCTTATCAGGAGATCGTCCAAGTAAGGGATAATTAAGACGCCTTTTCTTCGAAGAAGAATCATCATTTCGGCCATTACCTTAGTAAAGACCCGGGGTGCCGTGGACAATCCAAACGGCAGCGTCTGAAACTGATAGTGACAGTTCTGCACCACGAACCTGAGGTACCCTTAGTGAGAAGGGCAAATTTGGGACATAGAGGTAAGCATCCCTGATGTCCCGGGACACTATATAGTCCCCTTCTTCCTGTTCGTTATCACTGCTCTGAGTGACTCCATCTTGATTTGAACCTTTGTAAGTGTTCAAAAATTTTTTAGATTTAGAATAAGTCTCACCTAGCCTTCTGGCTTCAGTACCACAATATAGTGTGGAATAATACCCCTTTTCTTGTAGTAGGAGGGGTAATTTAATTATCACCTGCTGGGAATACAGCTTGTGAATTTTTTCCCATACTGCCTCCTTGTCGGAGGGAGACCTTGGTAAAGCAGACTTCAGGAGCCTGCGAAGGGGAAACGTCTCGACATTCCAATCTGTACCCCTGGGATACTACTTGTAGGATCCAGGGGTCCTGTACGGTCTCAGCGCCATGCTGAGAACTTGTCAGAAGCGGTGGAACGCTTCTGTTCCTGGGAATGGGCTGCCTGCTGCAGTCTTCTTCCCTTTCCTCTATCCCTGGGCAGATATGATCTTATAGGGACGAAAGGACTGAGGCTGAAAAGACGGTGTCTTTTTCTGCAGAGATGTGACTTAGGGTAAAAACGGTGGATTTTCCAGCAGTTGCCGTGGCCACCAGGTCCGATGGACCGACCCCAAATAACTCCTCTTCCTTTATACGGCAATACACCTTTGTGCCGTTTGGAATCTGCATCACCTGACCCCTGTCGTGTCCATAACATCTTCTGGCAGTTATGGACATCGCATTTACTCTTGATGCCAGAGTGCAAATATCCCTCTGTGCATCTCGCATATATAGAAATGCATCCTTTAAATGCTCTATAGTCAATAAAATACTGTCCCTGTCAAGGGTATCAATATTTTTAGTCAGGGAATCCGACCAAGCCACCCCAGCTCTGCACATCCAGGCTGAGGCGATCGCTGGTCGCAGTATAACACCAGTATGTGTGTATATACTTTTTATGATATTTTCCAGCCTCCTGTCAGCTGGTCCTTGAGGACGGCCCTATCTATAGACGGTACCGCCACTTGTTTTGATAAGCGTGTGAGCGCCTTATCCACCCTAAGGGGTGTTTCCCAACGCGCCCTAACTTCTGGCGGGAAAGGGTATACCGCCCATAATTTTCTATCGGGGGGAACCCACGCATCATCACACACTTTATTTAATTTATCTGATTCAGGAAAAACTATGGTAGTTTTTTCACATCCCACATAATACCCTCTTTTGTGGTACTTGTAGTATCAGAAATATGTAACACCTCCTTCATTGCCTTTAACGTGTGGCCCTAATAAGGAATACGTTTGTTTATTCACCGTCGACACTGGATTCAGTGTCCCTGTCTGTGTCTGTGTCGACCGACTAAAGTAAACGGGCGTTTTAAAAACCCCTGACGGTGTTTTTGAGACGTCTGGACCGGTACTAATTGTTTGTCGGCCGTCTCATGTCGTCAACCGACCTTGCAGCTGTTGACATTATCACGTAATTCCCTAAATAAGCCATCCATTCCGGTGTCGACTCCCTAGAGAGTGACATCACCATTACAGGCAATTGCTCCGCCTCCTCACCAACATCGTCCTCCTACATGTCGACACACACGTACCGACACACAGCACACACACAGGGAATGCTCTGATAGAGGACAGGACCCACTAGCCCTTTGGAGAGACAGAGGGAGAGTTTGCCAGCACACACCAAAAACGCTATAATTATATAGGGACAACCTTATATAAGTGTTTTCCCTTATAGCATCTTTTTTATATATTTCTAACGCCAAATTAGTGCCCCCCCTCTCTGTTTTAACCCTGTTTCTGTAGTGCAGTGCAGGGGAGAGCCTGGGAGCCTTCCCTCCAGCCTTTCTGTGAGGGAAAATGGCGCTGTGTGCTGAGGAGATAGGCCCCGCCCCTTTTTCGGCGGCCTCGTCTCCCGCTCTTAACGGATTCTGGCAGGGGTTAAATATCTCCATATAGCCTCCGGAGGCTATATGTGAGGTATTTTTAGCCAAAATAGGTTTTCATTTGCCTCCCAGGGCGCCCCCCTCCCAGCGCCCTGCACCCTCAGTGACTGCCGTGTGAAGTGTGCTGAGAGGAAAATGGCGCACAGCTGCAGTGCTGTGCGCTACCTTTAGAAGACTGAGGAGTCTTCTGCCGCCGATTCTGGACCTCTTCTTATTTCAGCATCTGCAAGGGGGCCGGCGGCAAGGCTCCGGTGACCATCCAGGCTGTACCTGTGATCGTCCCTCTGGAGCTGATGTCCAGTAGCCAAGAAGCCAATCCATCCTGCACGCAGGTGAGTTCACTTCTTCTCCCCTAAGTCCCTCGTTGCAGTGATCCTGTTGCCAGCAGGACTCACTGTAAAATAAAAAACCTAAGCTAAACTTTTCTAAGCAGCTCTTTAGGAGAGCCACCTAGATTGCACCCTTCTCGGCCGGGCACAAAAATCTAACTGGCTTGGAGGAGGGTCATAGGGGGAGGAGCCAGTGCACACCACCTGATCGGAAAGCTTTACTTTTGTGCCCTGTCTCCTGCGGAGCCGCTATTCCCCATGGTCCTTTCAGGAACCCCAGCATCCACTAGGACGATAGAGAAACTTTCATTAACATACATGCACACTTATCCACTCACACATACTTATCTAGCTATACCGGGATATACTTTATTTAGGAAGGACAGAATGGGAAAAATCGGAGAAGGGGTAGCAATATATGTAAAACAAAGCATAAATACTACCTTAATACAAAGTACTGAAGACAAAACTGAGGCCCTTTGGGTTACCATAGAAACAGAGGAGAAGTCGATTATTCGTATTGGCGTGATATACAAGCCACCAGGACAGGAAGAAGAACTGGACAAGAACCTATTGCAGGACATAACTAAAATGGCATTATAAGGAGAGGTAATAATCATGGGAAACTTTAATCTTCCTGATGTAAACTGGGAGGTGTCTGTTGCTAGTTCCACTAGAAGTAGAGACATTTTAAATTCCCTTCAGGGGCATCTCCCACCAATTTGTGAGGGAACCCACTCAGAAAGACGCAATATTAGACTTAATGCTTACAAATGGAGACAGAATATCAAACGTAAAATTGGGTGAAAACCTGGGATCCAGTGATCATCAAGCAGTATTGTTCAGCATAAAGACAGAGACTAACTCATCCCATACAAAAACAAAGGTGTTGGATTTTAGGAAGGCTGATTTTGTAGGGATGGGAAAATGTGTAAGCAATTCTTTAGCAGAGTGGAGGAACTTGGAAGCAGTGCAAGAGAGGTGAGAAACATTAAAAAGTGCAATATTAAAGGCAACAGACCTTTGTATCAAAAGTATTAGGAAAAACACAAGGAAAAGGAAGCCAGTGTGGTTTGCGAAAGAAGTAGCAAATATTGTGAAAGAATAAAAGATGGCTCTTAGGAAATATAAGGAGACACAAAATAATGAAGACAAAGAGATATATCTTGTTAGACAGAAGAAGACTAAGAAGGTAATCAGATGTGCAAAGGCACAAGCTGAGGAGAAAATGGCCCAGTCAGTGGGTAAAGAAGGCAAAACTTTTTTTAGGTATATAAGCAAAAGGAGAAAAACAAAAGGCGGAATTATAAAACTAAAGACAGAGACTGGGAGTCTTGTTGAGGGAGACCATGTAATAGCAGATCATCTTAATAATTATTTTTGCTCAGTATTCACTACTAAAAGAGAGGGGAAGGGGCCACAGTTAAGTTGCATGGATATTCAAGAAAATGAAACAAGTATATTTACAGAGGAGAAGGTCCTAACAGAACTCTCAAAGCTGAAAGTGGACAAATCTATGGGGCCAGATGGGATACATCCAAGGATACTAAAAGAACTTAAAGAGGTGCTGGTAACACCATTGACAGTATTATTCAACCAGTCATTAGCTACAGGAGTAATTCCAGAGGACTGGAAAAGAGCGAACGTAGTCCCACTGCACAAAAGTGGAAGCAAGGAAGAGACAAACAACTACAGACCAGCGAGTCTTAATCAGTAGTAGGGAAATTGATGGAAACACTCTTAAAAGAAAGAGTTGAAGATTATCTCAAATCCAGCAATTTACAGGATCACAAACAGCATGGATTCACTGGGTGGAGATCATGTCAAACAAATCTTATTGATATTTTTGACTGTGTGACTAAAGTGATGGATAAAGGTGGAGCCATGGATATAGCTTATCTAGACTTTAGTAAGGCTTCTTACACTGTTCCACATCGCAGACTGCTATAATAAACTTGGAAGCTTGGGATTGGATACTAGGATTATTGAATGGATAATGTCAGGAATCGACTCACCAAGCTGACATCTGTCCGCCACTGCGGACTCCGTCCTGGGTCCCTGCGTTCATCTGTCATCCGCGTCTCTGCCATCAGACGCCATCCTGGGCCTGGGAGCGCTCCTGTGATAGCGGGCGTGTAGCACGCCGCGTTCCCGCTAGGCCGCGGCATGGGCGCCGCCATGACAGCCTCCAGCAGTCAGCATACGGCGGCCAATCCGGTGCTTGGCCGCACCCACTTTCCCTCACTCCACCAATGACTGTTTAACAAGGGGTATATATGAAGCTGCAGGATCAGTCTGCAGGCATCCTGAACTTTGTGTCACTCCTGCGACTCATGTGTAAGGATCTGGTTCCTGTTTCCTCCGTGTACCTGGATACCTACCTGCTGTTCCATGTTCCTGGCTTTCTACCTGAGACTTTGTACTCCTGGTTACTTTTCACAGCTCCGTGGAACTTCAAGCCCCAGCAATACCTGCATCCATCTACAGGCTTCACACTCATCACCATCTCTGTGTGCTTCAGCCTAGCAGTAGAGACTGACTCCAGGTGTGTTCCATCTCCCCACCTGTGATGCAGCTTGCTCGCTGCCAGTGCCTCATCACCTGCACTGTGGACATAGTCAGACTCCTGCCTCTGCTACCAGGTTTGCCATACAACACCATCTCTGCTGGTTCCATGTTTTAATCTGCTCTGGTTTCCATACCAGAATATTCTCTGCCAAATTATCACTCATCTGTTATCATCACTACCGGTTATTATTTCATCAGTCACCATTCATTCTGTTACCATAGACTCTCAGCTATTACGCTGTACAATTGACATTTGCATTTCTACTGTTATTTTCTGCTGCCGTTTGTGAATCATCTGTATAATAAATATCATTGCGCTCATGCGCAGAAACATAATCCAGCCTCCTCGTTTTCTCCCATCCACCTCCACTGACCCACTAGCGCCCCCTCCGGGGACACAGACAAAACCAAGTCTGACAGTAAGTTCAGGATCGATGGACTCGGACGGTGGACGGAGTGTGGGGTCAGAGGCCTTGCAAAATCTGGTCTCCCGTTTGGATGGTCAAGAGGCTGCGCAGCAGCAGATGTTCCAGTTCCTGCAAGGGATGTCCTCCCGGATAGATACACTACAGCAATCCCTGCCTAGTGTACACACTCCTACAGTTCCTGTTACTCCAGCACCTGCCAGTACTGTGAGTCCTTCTATGCCGGCTGCATCAGCTCCAGTGTCACGTCTGCACCTGGCCGTGCCAAGCAAGTATGATGGCAGCCCAAAGTTATGTCGCGGGTTTCTCAACCAATGTGAAATCCAGTTTGAATTGTTGTCACATAATTTCCCCACGTCAAGATCCAAGGTTGCCTACATCATCTCTCTACTTTCTGGATCTGCTTTGAGTTGGGTGTCTCCTCTGTGGGAACGTGCCGACCCTCTGATTAACAACTATGCAGAATTCGTGTCAACCTTCAGACGGATCTTTGACGAGCCTGGTCGTGCAACATCAGCTTCTGCCGACCTAATCCAACTTCGTCAAGGTACCCGTAGTATGGGACAATATGTCATCCAGTTCCAGACGTTGGCCGCAGAGATTCAGTGGAACAATCAAGCCCTGGTAGCAGCTTTCTGGCATGGACTCTCTGATCGGATCAAGGACGAACTGGCAACCCGCGATCTTCCTGTACAATTGTCTGATTTAATTTCCCTGTGCATCAAGTTGGACTCTCGCATCCGCGAACGCAACAATGAACGTGCTCGGAGTGAGCCACGCAGATCAAGGATGATACCTTCCGTACAGTTCCAGTCTCCACCTTCTGATGAGCCTATGCAAATAAATAGGTCCCGCCTAACTCCTGAGGAGCGGTCAAGAAGACTTCGTGAGAGACTTTGTCTTTATTGTGCGGCTGCAGGTCACCAGATTAATTCCTGCACAGTGCGTTCGGGAAACGCCAGATCCTGACTTGTAAAGGAGGAGTCAAGTTGGGATCTTCTAGACAAGCTCCTTCTAATCAAGACCTTATCCTTCCTGTGACTTTAGAGACTTCAGTTGGGCTTCAGTCTGCATCAGCATTAGTGGACTGTGGAGCCGCAGGAAATTTCATCACCCAAGCTGCGGTAAATAGATTTTGCTTGCCTGCATGTGAACTTTCTTACCCAGTCTACATTACCGCTGTGGATGGTAGCCGAATCTCCAAGGGGAATATTTCTCACCAAACTGCACCAGTGGTTTTGGGAGTTGGGTTCCTACACTCAGAATTAATAAAGTTCTTAGTCATTCCTCAAGCCACCCAGGAGATCGTTTTGGGCATGCCCTGGCTCCAGCTACACAATCCACAGTTTGACTGGTCAACGTTACAACTTACTTCATGGGGTTCACATTGCCATCAGTCCTGTTTAGCCCAAGTTTGTCCAATCAAGTCTACTGAAGTAAAAACCCAGTCAAGTCTTCCTGCGGCTTATCAAGATTTCTCTGATGTCTTCAGTGAAAAGGCCGCGGATGTCCTGCCGCCCCATAGAGAATGGGATTGTCCCATCGATCTCCTTCCTGGCAAGAAGCCACCTAGGGGGCGTACCTACCCGTTATCTGTTCCTGAAACTGAAGCGATGAGCGACTACATCCGGGAGAATTTACAGAAGGGATTCATCCGTCCTTCATCATCACCCGCTGGTGCAGGCTTCTTCTTTGTTAAAAAGAAGGATGGAGGACTGCGTCCATGCATTGACTACCGGGGTCTCAATGACATTACCATTAAAAATAGTTATCCATTACCACTCATTACCGAATTATTTGACAGAGTTAAAGGAGCCCGCATCTTCACCAAGCTAGATCTCCGCGGTGCCTACAACCTCATCAGAATCCGGAGTGGTGACGAATGGAAGACAGCTTTTAACACTCGAGATGGTCATTACGAGTACCTGGTAATGCCATTCGGGTTGAGTAATGCCCCAGCAGTGTTCCAACACTTTGTGAACGAAATCTTCCGTGACGTTCTGTATAAATACCTCGTTGTTTATCTGGATGATATCCTCATCTTCTCCCAAGATCTTCCCTCTCATCGTCTACAAGTCCGTGAAGTCCTCCGACGTCTTCGTGAGAACCGGCTCTACGGTAAACTATCCAAGTGTACCTTTGAAGTTTCCTCTATACCCTTCCTGGGTTATATAATTTCCGGATCGGATCTCCAGATGGACCCGACAAAGTTGGAAGCCATTGCCAATTGGTCCATTCCAAATTCTCTCAAGTCTATTCAGCGGTTCCTGGGATTTGCCAACTACTATAGGAAATTTATTCGGGGATTCTCCACTCTCATCGCTCCTATTACCAACTTAACTCGGAAAGGGGCAGACCATTCCAACTGGTCAGAAGAGGCTTTAGCGGCCTTCCAGAAGATCAAGCTGGCCTTTATGTCTGCTCCAGTTCTGTCCCAGCCAGATGTAAACAGACCGTTCGAGTTGGAGGTGGATGCCTCTACAGTTGGAGTTGGAGCTGTTCTCTCCCAGAAGGGAACCGATGGGAAAATCCACCCCTGTGGATTTTATTCTCGTAAATTCCTCCCTGCAGAAGCTAACTACTCCGTTGGAGATCAAGAACTACTGGCGATTAAGCTGGCCCTCGAGGAATGGAGGTATCTCCTGGAAGGGGCCAAACATCCGTTCAACATCTACACGGATCATAAAAATCTGCTATATTTAAAGGCAGCCCAGTGCCTTAATCCTCGCCAGTCCAGGTGGGCTATGTTTTTCTCACGTTTTAACTTTAAGCTTCATTTCCGCCCAGGTTCGCAGAATGTTAAAGCTGACGCCTTATCCCGATCTATGGAATCCGAAGAGGAAACGCCTGACTCAGTTCCACATTCCATCCTGAGTCCAGTGGTATTAGCTGCATCTCAAGTCTCCCCAGCTCCTCCTCCTGGTAAGACTTTTGTTTCCCCAGAACTCCGTCCCAAGTTGCTGTCTTGGGCCCATCAATCCAAGTTCACTGGTCATCCCGGTGTCCTGAAAACCTTCAAGTTCCTCTCTGAGACATACTGGTGGCCAAAGATGAAAGCTGACATCAAGGATTTCGTAGCATCCTGTCCTAAGTGTGTGCAGCACAAGACTCCTCGTCAGTCTCCAGCAGGTCAGTTACAACCATTGTCTATTCCTAGTCGCCCTTGGTCACACCTGTCCATGGACTTTATCTCCGACCTTCCTCCTTCTCAAGGATACAATACCATCTGGGTTGTAGTGGACAGATTTACCAAGATGGCCCATTTTGTTCCTCTCCAGGGTCTCCCTTCTGCCCCAAAACTCGCCCAAATCTTCCTACGGGAGATTTTCCGCTTACATGGTCTACCCTCAGAAATAATATCCGACCGAGGTGTACAGTTTGTAGCGAGGTTTTGGAGGGCTCTCTGTTCTGCCATGCAGGTTAAACTGAAGTTCTCGTCATCTTACCACCCTCAGACGAATGGGCAGACAGAGAGGGTAAATCAAGAACTAGAGACATTTTTAAGATTGTATGTTTCATCTTCTCAGGATGACTGGTTTGATCTGCTCCCATGGGCCGAGTTTGCCCACAACTTCCGCTACCACACTGCTACTGAGACAACTCCATTCTTTGCAGTATATGGGCAACATCCTCGTGTTCCAGACTTCCAAGAACTCCCTCACATGGATGTTCCTGCTGCCACTACTGCCCTGAGTCAGTTTTCTTCAATCTGGAGGAAGATTCACATTTCTCTTAAAAAGGCCTCCAGCCGGTATAAATACTTTGCTGATCGCAAAAGACGCGCAGTTCCTAGCCTGAAACCTGGGGACAAGGTTTGGCTGTCTACCCGGAACCTCCGTCTTAGGGTCCCGTCTATGAAATTTGCACCACGTTTCATTGGCCCCTTCCCTGTCGAAAGAGTCATCAACCCTGTGGCCTACAAGCTGAAGTTACCACCTTCTCTGCGAATACCTAATGCTTTTCATGTTTCTCTCCTCAGACCTTTAGTCCTGAATCATTTCCAAAGAGCTCTTCCAGTTGGCCCCAAAGTTCGAACTCAGCGGGGCGTGGAGTTCGAGATTGGCAAGATTCTGGATTCCCGTTGCCGGTATGGACGTCTTCAATACCTTGTCGATTGGTCCGGTTATGGCCCAGAGGAGAGAAGTTGGGTAAATTCGTTGGATGTCCATGCTCCAAGGTTGGTCCGTGTCTTCCATAACACTCATCCTTCCAAGCCACGTGGGTGTTCGGTGCCCACCCTTAAAGGGGGGGGTACTGTCAGGAATCGACTCACCAAGCTGACATCTGTCCGCCACTGCGGACTCCGTCCTGGGTCCCTGCGTTCATCTGTCATCCGCGTCTCTGCCATCAGACGCCATCCTGGGCCTGGGAGCGCTCCTGTGATAGCGGGCGTGTAGCACGCCGCGTTCCCGCTAGGCCGCGGCATGGGCGCCGCCATGACAGCCTCCAGCAGTCAGCATACGGCGGCCAATCCGGTGCTTGGCCGCACCCACTTTTCCTCACTCCACCAATGACTGTTTAACAAGGGGTATATATGAAGCTGCAGGATCAGTCTGCAGGCATCCTGAACTTTGTGTCACTCCTGCGACTCATGTGTAAGGATCTGGTTCCTGTTTCCTCCGTGTACCTGGATACCTACCTGCTGTTCCGTGTTCCTGGCTTTCTACCTGAGACTTTGTACTCCTGGTTACTTTTCACAGCTCCGTGGAACTTCAAGCCCCAGCAATACCTGCATCCATCTACAGGCTTCACACTCATCACCATCTCTGTGTGCTTCAGCCTAGCAGTAGAGACTGACTCCAGGTGTGTTCCATCTCCCCACCTGTGATACAGCTTGCTCGCTGCCAGTGCCTCATCACCTGCACTGTGGACATAGTCAGACTCCTGCCTCTGCTACCAGGTTTGCCATACAACACCATCTCTGCTGGTTCCATGTTTTAATCTGCTCTGGTTTCCATACCAGAATATTCTCTGCCAAATTATCACTCATCTGTTATCATCACTACCGGTTATTATTTCATCA
This sequence comes from Pseudophryne corroboree, assembly GCF_028390025.1. Classification (NCBI taxonomy): domain Eukaryota; kingdom Metazoa; phylum Chordata; class Amphibia; order Anura; family Myobatrachidae; genus Pseudophryne; species Pseudophryne corroboree. The sequence continues at coordinate 326,792,198 of NC_086444.1, read as the reverse complement.
GTCACCATTCATTCTGTTACCATAGACTCTCAGCTATTACGCTGTACAATTGACATTTGCATTTCTACTGTTATTTTCTGCTGCCGTTTGTGAATCATCTGTATAATAAATATCATTGCGCTCATGCGCAGAAACATAATCCAGCCTCCTCGTTTTCTCCCATCCACCTCCACTGACCCACTAGCGCCCCCTCCGGGGACACAGACAAAACCAAGTCTGACAGATAAGATCTTGGTTGCAGGATAGAAAACAGAGAGTTGTGGTAAATGGAGTGCATTCACAGGAGGAAAATGTTACCAGTGGAATACCCCAGGGATCTGTACTTGGACCAGAGCTTTTTAATATATTTATTGGTGACATTGCAAATGGCATTAAAGGGAAAGTATGCCTATTTGCCGATGACACAAAGGTATGCAACAGGGTAGACACACCAAGTGGGGTAAAACAAATGACTGAAGATCTAGGTAGACTAGAGGAATGGTCAAGAGTGTGGCAATTACAGTTTAATGCCCAAAAATGCAAAATCATGCACTTAGGTCTCAAAAATCCAAAGGCTAAATATAGTATTAATGGCACTATACTGGAAATACTAAGGGGAAAAGGAATCAAGGAGTCACTATTTCAGGTGACTTAAAGGCAGGCAAGCAATGTAACAAAGCAATGAGGAAGGCTAGTCAGATGCTTGGCTGCATTGGGAGAGGAATCAGCAGCAGAAAGAAAGAAGTAATAATGTCACTGTATAGGTCATTGGTACGGCCTCATCTAGAATACTGTGTTCAATTCTGGAGGCCATATCTTCAAAAGGATATTAATACATTAGAGACTGTACAAAGAAGGGCAACTAAAATGGTGCATGGCATTCATCACAAAACATACCCCAAAAGACTAAAAAAATCTCAATATGTAAGTTTGGAGCAGAGAAGGGAAAGGGGGGACATGATAGAAACTTTCAAATAGAGAAAAAAAGGGGGGTATTCGGAAACCGCACTGGGAAATATGTAATCTAATATATTTCTCTAAACCAACATGAGGCTGTATCAATGCTCAATTATGCAAAGCACTTGGTTGGTGGTGCTCCCAGATATTTAGTCCAAAAGACTATGCAGACAAAATGTTTTTTTTTTTTACCAAGAGTGTAAAAAAGAAAAGAAGACTATATCTTTTCTGGGGCAAACTTAATGAATAATTAAATATTTAAAATTATTTTTTATTAAACAAATGTTAAGGACTTCCGCTTCCGGTTGCATGCAGAGCACAGCGTGATCGTGCTCCTCCGCACAATACCCGGCATTATATAACTGTTAACGGCTCCTGGAGCCTCCACAGCCTCGCTACCCGACCTTCCTACATCGCTCTCCCCCCGATGGAGAAATTCCTGGCCTCACCGCCTGCCGCTAAGCACCCGCCGGGCCGTCAGGAGAAGCGCCGTGCGGACCCCACAATGGCGCCGGACGCTGAAACGGCTCACAGTGTCCCGGCCTCAAAGAAAGCTGCAGCTGAAGCAGCAGACGATGCAAACTTTCCACAAGTACGTCGTCCGCCAGACTCCCCAGCGACTTACCAGGACATAGTAGACGCTATTAAAAGCACTGTGACCCCCCTGCTAACACAGGTTGTAGCGGACATCACACAACAGCTGCACCACTTGCAGGGAAGAGTCACTGACACAGAACACCGTGTAGCTTCGGTCTGTCACGATATGTCAGAGGCTCAGCGAGCTGTTTTAAAACTACAGAAGGAAAACCATCAACTGTAGAACAAAGTAGATGATATAGAGAATCGCTCCAGGAGATCAAATATAAGAGTGGTAGGAATACCGGAATCCATTAAAGGCCCAGCCCTGCTCTCCTTTGTATCTGCCACACTTCCTCAAATACTAAAAATTGAGTCAGAATGCAAAGACTTAATAATTGAGAGGGTACACAGAATCGGCCCTATACCTAAGCCACATGAAAAGAGACCGCGTGTAGTTATCTTTAAATGCCTTAACTACCTTCACAAGGTAGCTATTTGGAAGGCCTCTCGTCAGATACAAAACCTCTCATGGGAAGGCAAACGCATACATCTATTCCAAGACTTCTCAGTAGAGCTCACGAGAGCTAGAAAAGCCTTTACTCCATTATGCTCTGAATTGGCCTCAGCTAAACAGAAATTTGCCCTCATGTACCCGGCGCGTTTGCGCATATTCTTCTCAGACAAACATTATGATTTTAACACACCGGAAGATGCACGAGCATTCTTGAACGAGGTTCAGCAGTCTCAAGCCGACGATATATCTGATATACCACCTGCTCCCAGTGATTCTCATTGATAGTCCACTTCACAGAATATATATATATATACCGTTGTATAAACCGCTGCATAACCTCTTCTTCTAAAAGATTACTCCTCCCCCACTTCAGCTATGCAGTTCTCCACAGGATGCTCACCTAGTTATGTTATACCCCCGATCTCTACCACAAAACTCTCAACCCTCTCTGGCAGCTAATACCCCTTATGCCTGACTATTTATGCTAGTCCTATGGTAATATAGATATGGAAGGATCAGACAATACACTGCCCTAATGACATACGTAAGAGGTCTGACAATTTTGATGTCCATATAAGGGTATTGGTGCACCTGTTATGCTCCGTTATGATGTTATGTTAAACTTAAACACTATGTTTAGTGTTTTGTTTTTATATTCTTTTTTCTCCTATTTGCAGAAGTATCGCGCATTCACGCATGCGGATACAGCTGTAAATATGAGGTATGTAACTCTGATATGCCTATGCTCCTTTCTATCTCTCTTGTCTTGTCCCCCCCACTCCTCTTGTTCTTCCCTTTTATGTTCCCCTTTCCACTACAGGATTTGTTGCGAGTTCCTTAGGATGTCCCCCTGCCCGGAATTAACTACATGCCACACGCTGACGTAACTTCATTGCGGGTTGGCTCTCTGAATGCTGGGGGTTTTGGCACTCCGGCCAAGCGACGCAAGGTATTAATATATTTAAATAGACAAAAATTGGATATTGCATTTATTCAGGAGACGCACCTTACACATCCGGAAACACTCAAACTACAAATGCTTAATTGGCGCCTGTTAGCCTCTTCTTCCTTTAACTCAAAATCCAGAGGAGTAGCAATTTTGGTTTCTAAATCACTCCCACTAGAGATTATATCATCTGATTGCGATCCAGAGGGCAGATATGCCATCGTCACCATAAAATTATACTCTAACACCTATACCTTATGCTCAATCTATGCCCCTAACTCCTATTCTAAAGCTTTCTTTCAACTGATACTACGTAAATTATTACCCTTTTCCTCTAACAATCTCATTATGGGCGGAGATCTCAATCTGATCTCACACCCACATTTGGACAGATCCCATGCTAGAAGATCCCACCACTCACTACCAAAATTAGGTATCCCCACGATACTGTCGACTCTACAACTAATTGATGTTTGGAGGGCCCTACACCCCACAGACAGAGGTTACACTTGTCTATCTTCCGCACACCACTCCTTATCCCGGATAGATTACGTCACTCTCTCTAATAACTTATTCTCCCAAGTCCTGGACTCAGGTATAGAACCAATCATCTTATCTGACCATGCATTGGTATGGCTTACAGTTAAAACTCAAAATGAGAGATCTACACATAAGACCTGGAGATTCCCGGCGCACCTTTCTAAAATTCCTAGATTCATTAACCATGTAGTGCACTCCTGGGATGAATATCACGAAAATAACAAACAACACCTAGCCACTAATCCACCGCTATACTGGATGTCTGCAAAGGCAGTTTTGAGGGGTTCAATCTTAAACTTTGAATTTAAGGAAAAAAAGATCTGTTCTAAATCTTACCTCCTACTCCAACAATCCCTCACAGAAGCCTATTCAAACTATAGCTTACAACCCACCCCTGCCAACAAGTCCATATACCTAGCAGCTAAAATAAAATTTGAGGAAACCCTCCAAGCCTTATCAGACAAATCACAATTCTACTCTAATTACCGCTTTCATAGATATGGCAACAAAACTAGTAAGTTATTGACCAACATTCTTAACGGGACTAGACCCCCTATGACGGTACACCCCCTAATTCAATCAGATGGCACACATACTACATCCAACAAACAGATCTCCCAAAGCATGCAACACTATTATACAGACATATATTCACATCCTCAGACACCCTCGAATATTGACCCTTCTAGAACTCCTCCAACTCTTAATTCCCCCCGATCCTTATGGGACACGCTTACATACCCCCAACCTCCTAAAGATTCTAATAATTTGTTAACACAACCGATCACTCTAACTGAAGTCACTCAGGCCATGAAAACTTTAAAATCAGCTAAAGCACCAGGACCAGATGGCTTCAGTGGAGATTTTTATAAATTATTTGACAAACGTATAGCCCCAATTTTAGTATCAGTCTTTAACTTTATCCTCTTCAATGCAGCCCTTCCCCCCTATTTTAATTCGGCAATTATCAAATTAATACTCAAACCCGGTAGAGACCCTGCACTATCTGCTTCATACAGACCCATCTCCTTATTAAATTCTGACTACAAACTCCTTACAAAAAATTTTAGCCACCCGCCTCAACCCTATCCTCCCTTCAATAATACACCATGACCAAACAGGATTCATCAAGGGCAGACATTCACTTACAAATATTCGTAAGGTTTTGGCAGCAGTACACATGGGTAGTGGGGGAACAGGTGAGTCCAGTGGAAAAGCAATTCTATCAATTGATGCAGAAAAAGCATTTGACTTAGTACACTGGTCCCACTTGTTCCTCACTATGGAGAGATTTGGCATTCCACCCACTTTTATCTCCTTTATTAGAACACTATACACAATGTCATCCTCACAAATCTCATGCAATGGATTCCTGTCTTCCCCCTTTCCAATTCAGAAGGGTACTCGGCAGGGATGCCCCCTGTCACCACTCCTTTTTGATATAGCGATCAAACCTTTAGCTATCGCCCAGAGCCGGCCCTAACCAATATGATGCCCTAGGCAAGATTTTGGCACCACCGCTGGTTCCGTCTCTGACCTTGCACCTCTTTCCCAGCATCATCACCCCTCACCCATAGCAGTCCTTACTTTGGTATTTGTAACCCTTATATTTTAAAGAGGAACAGTTCGCACATTTGGTGCACAGCCCAAAAAGGGGTGTGTTTTTGCTGGCAAGGGGCATGGCCACACAATAGTAACCCCAATTCCAATTACGCCACACAGTACTGCAACTTTATTCACATTTGATCATGCAATAGTGTTCATAATTCACATTACATCCCACAGTAGTATCACTTTACCTTAAACGTTACTCCTCATAGTAGAGCCCCTTATTCACATTACATCACACTGAATTGCTCCTTATTCACATTACAGCACACCATATTGCTCTTTATTCACATTAGACCACACAGTAGTGCCCTTTCTCTATCGTCCTAGTGGATGCTGGGGTTCCTGAAAGGACCATGGGGAATAGCGGCTCCGCAGGAGACAGGGCACAAAAGTAAAGCTTTCCGATCAGGTGGTGTGCACTGGCTCCTCCCCCTATGACCCTCCTCCAAGCCAGTTAGATTTTTGTGCCCGGCCGAGAAGGGTGCAATCTAGGTGGCTCTCCTAAAGAGCTGCTTAGAAAAGTTTAGCTTAGGTTTTTTATTTTACAGTGAGTCCTGCTGGCAACAGGATCACTGCAACGAGGGACTTAGGGGAGAAGAAGTGAACTCACCTGCGTGCAGGATGGATTGGCTTCTTGGCTACTGGACATCAGCTCCAGAGGGACGATCACAGGTACAGCCTGGATGGTCACCGGAGCCTTGCCGCCGGCCCCCTTGCAGATGCTGAAGTAAGAAGAGGTCCAGAATCGGCGGCAGAAGACTCCTCAGTCTTCTAAAGGTAGCGCACAGCACTGCAGCTGTGCGCCATTTTCCTCTCAGCACACTTCACACGGCAGTCACTGAGGGTGCAGGGCGCTGGGAGGGGGGCGCCCTGGGAGGCAAATGAATACCTATTTTGGCTAAAAATACCTCACATATAGCCTCCGGAGGCTATATGGAGATATTTAACCCCTGCCAGAATCCGTTAAGAGCGGGAGACGAGGCCGCCGAAAAAGGGGCGGGGCCTATCTCCTCAGCACACAGCGCCATTTTCCCTCACAGAAAGGCTGGAGGGAAGGCTCCCAGGCTCTCCCCTGCACTGCACTACAGAAACAGGGTTAAAACAGAGAGGGGGGGCACTAATTTGGCGTTAGAAATATATAAAAAAGATGCTATAAGGGAAAACACTTATATAAGGTTGTCCCTATATAATTATAGCGTTTTTGGTGTGTGCTGGTAAACTCTCCCTCTGTCTCTCCAAAGGGCTAGTGGGTCCTGTCCTCTATCAGAGCATTCCCTGTGTGTGTGCTGTGTGTCGGTACGTGTGTGTCGACATGTATGAGGACGATGTTGGTGAGGAGGCGGAGCAATTGCCTGTAATGGTGATGTCACTCTCTAGGGAGTCGACACCGGAATGGATGGCTTATTTAGGGAATTACGTGATAATGTCAACACGCTGCAAGGTCGGTTGACGACATGAGACGGCCGACAAACAATTAGTACCGGTCCAGACGTCTCAAAAACACCGTCAGGGGTTTTAAAACGCCCGTTTACTTTAGTCGGTCGACACAGACACAGACAGGGACACTGAATCCAGTGTCGACGGTGAATAAACAAACGTATTCCTTATTAGGGCCACACGTTAAAGGCAATGAAGGAGGTGTTTCATATTTCTGATACTACAAGTACCACAAAAGAGGGTATTATGTGGGATGTGAAAAAACTACCGTAGTTTTTCCTGAATCAGATAAATTAAATAAAGTGTGTGATGATGCGTGGGTTCCCCCCGATAGAAAATTATGGGCGGTATACCCTTTCCCGCCAGAAGTTAGGGCGCGTTGGGAAACACCCCTTAGGGTGGATAAGGCGCTCACACGCTTATCAAAACAAGTGGCGGTACCGTCTATAGATAGGGCCGTCCTCAAGGACCAGCTGACAGGAGGCTGGAAAATATCATAAAAAGTATATACACACATACTGGTGTTATACTGCGACCAGCGATCGCCTCAGCCTGGATGTGCAGAGCTGGGGTGGCTTGGTCGGATTCCCTGACTAAAAATATTGATACCCTTGACAGGGACAGTATTTTATTGACTATAGAGCATTTAAAGGATGCATTTCTATATATGCGAGATGCACAGAGGGATATTTGCACTCTGGCATCAAGAGTAAATGCGATGTCCATATCTGCCAGAAGATGTTATGGACACGACAGTGGTCAGGTGATGCAGATTCCAAACGGCACAAAGGTGTATTGCCGTATAAAGGAAGAGGAGTTATTTGGGGTCGGTCCATCGGACCTGGTGGCCACGGCAACTGCTGGAAAATCCACCGTTTTTACCCTAAGTCACATCTCTGCAGAAAAAGACACCGTCTTTTCAGCCTCAGTCCTTTCGTCCCTATAAGATCATATCTGCCCAGGGATAGAGGAAAGGGAAGAAGACTGCAGCAGGCAGCCCATTCCCAGGAACAGAAGCGTTCCACCGCTTCTGACAAGTTCTCAGCATGGCGCTGAGACCGTACAGGACCCCTGGATCCTACAAGTAGTATCCCAGGGGTACAGATTGGAATGTCGAGACGTTTCCCCTTCGCAGGCTCCTGAAGTCTGCTTTACCAAGGTCTCCCTCCGACAAGGAGGCAGTATGGGAAAAAATTCACAAGCTGTATTCCCAGCAGGTGATAATTAAATTACCCCTCCTACTACAAGAAAAGGGGTATTATTCCACACTATATTGTGGTACTGAAGCCAGAAGGCTAGGTGAGACTTATTCTAAAAATTTTTTTTGAACACTTACAAAGGTTCAAATCAAGATGGAGTCACTCAGAGCAGTGATAACGAACCAGGAAGAAGGGGACTATATAGTGTCCCGGGACATCAGGGATGCTTACCTCTATGTCCCAAATTTGCCCTTCTCACTAAGGGTACCTCAGGTTCGTGGTGCAGAACTGTCACTATCAGTTTTAGACGCTGCCGTTTGGATTGTACACGGCACCCCGGGTCTTTACCAAGGTAATGGCCGAAATGATGATTCTTCTTCGAAGAAAAGGCGTCTTAATTATCCCTTACTTGGACGATCTCCTGATAAGGGCATAGTCCAGGGAACAGTTGGAGGTCGGAGTAGCACTATCTCGGATACTGCTACAACAGCACGGGTGGATTCTAAATATTCCAAAATCGCAGCTGATCCCGACGACACGTCTGCTGTGCCTAGGGATGATTCTGGACACAGTCCAGAAAAAGGTGTTTCTCCCGGAAGAGAAAGCCAGGGAGTTATCCGAGCTAGTCAGGAACCTCCTAAAAACAGTGCATCATTGCACAAGGGTCCTGGTAAAAATGGTGGCTTCCTACGAAGCAATTCCATTAGGCAGATTTCACGCAAGAACTTTTCAGTGGGATCTGCTGGACAAATGGTCCGGATCGCATCTTCAGATGCATCAGCGGATAACCCTATATCCAAGGACAAGGGTGTCTCTCCTGTGGTGGTTATAGAGTGCTCATCTTCTAGAGGGCCGCAGATTCGGCATTCAGGATTGGATGCTGGTGACCACGGAGCCCAGCCCGAGAGGCTGGGGAGCAGTCACACAAGGAAAAAATTTCCAGGGAGTGTGATCAAGTCTGGAGACTTTTCTCCACATAAATATACTGGAGCTAAGGGTAAATTTATAATGCTCTAAGCTTAGCAAGACCTCTGCTTCAAGGTCAGCCGGTATTGATCCAGTGGGAAAAACATCACGGCAGTCGCCCACGTAAACAGACAGGGCGACACAAGAAGCAGGAGGGCAATGGCAAAAACTGCAAGGACTTTTCGCTGGGCGGAAAATCATGTGATAGCACTGTCAACAGTGTTTCATCCCGGGAATGGAAACTGGGAAGCAGACTTCCTCAGCAGGCACGACCTCCACCCGGGAGAGTGGAAGTTTTTTTTCCACATGATTGTAAACCATTGGGAAATACCAAAGGTGGACATGATGGCGTCCCGTCTGAACAAAAAACGGGACAGGTATTGCGCCAGGTCAAGAGACCCTCAGGCAATAGCTGTGGACGTTCTGGTAACACCGTGGGTGTACCAGTCGGTGTATGTGTTCCCTCCTCTGCTTCTCATACCTAAGGTGCTGAGAATTATAAGACGTAGAGGAGTAAGAACTATACTCATGGCTCCGGATTGGCCAAGAAGGACTTGGTACCCGGAACTTCAAGAGATGCTTACAGAGGTCTTATGGCCTCTGCCGCTAAGAAGGGACTTGCTTCAGCAAGTACCATGTCTGTTCCAAGACTTACCGCAGCTGCGTTTGTCGGCATGGCGGTGGAAAGCCGGATCCTAAGGGAAAAAGGCATTCCGGAAGAGGTCATTCCTACCCTGGTCAAAGCCAGAAAGGAGGTGACCGCACAACATTATCACCACATGTGGCGAAAATATGTTGCGTGGTGTGAGGCCAGGAAAGCCCCACAAAGAAATTTCAACTCGGTCGTTTCCGGCATTTCCTGCAAACAGGAGTGTCTATGGGCCTCAAATTGGGGTCCATTAAGGTTCAAATTTCGGCCCTGTCGATTTTCTTCCAGAAAGAATTGGCTTCAGTTCCTGAAGTCCAGAAGTTTGTCAAGGGAGTATTGCATATACAACCCCCTTTTGTGCCTCCAGTGGCACTGTGGGATCTCAACGTAGTTCTGGGATTCCTCAAATCACATTGGTTTAAAACCAGTCAAATCTGTGGATTTGAAGCATCTCACATGAAAAGTGACCATGCTCTTGGCCCTGGCCTGGACCAGGCGAGTGTCAAATTGGTGGTTTTTTCTCAAAAAAGCCCATATCTGTTGTCCATTCGGACAGGGCAGAGCTGCGGACTCGTCCCCAGTTCTCTCCCTAAGGTGGTGTCAGTGTTTCACCTGAACCAGCTTATTGTGGTGCCTTGCACCTACTAGGGACTTGGAGGACTCCAAGTTGCTAGATGTTGTCAGGGCCCTGAAAATATGTTCCAGGACGGCTGGAGTCAGGAAGACTGACTTGCTGTTATCCTGTATGCACCCAACAAACTGGGTGCTCTTGCTTCTAAGCAGACTATTGCTAGTTGGATGTGTAATACAATTCAGCTTGCACATTCTGTGGCAGGCCTGCCACAGCCAAAATATGTAAATGCCCATTCCACAAGGAAGGTGGGCTCATCTTGGGCGGCTGCCCGAGGGGTCTCGGCTTTACAACTTTGCCGAGCAGCTACTTGGTCAGGGGCAAACACGTTTGCTAAATTCTACAAATTTGATACCCTGGCTAAGGAGGACCTGGAGTTCTCTCATTCGGTGCTGCAGAGTCATCCGCACTCTCCCGCCCGTTTGGGAGCTTTGGTATAATCCCCATGGTCCTTTCAGGAACCCCAGCATCCACTAGGACGATAGAGAAAATAAGAATTTACTTACCGATAATTCTATTTCTCGGAGTCCGTAGTGGATGCTGGGCGCCCATCCCAAGTGCGGATTATCTGCAATACTTGTACATAGTTACAAAAATCGGGTTATTATTGTTGTGAGCCATCTTTTCAGAGGCTCCGCTGTTATCATACTGTTAACTGGGTTTAGATCACAAGTTGTACGGTGTGATTGGTGTGGCTGGTATGAGTCTTACCCGGGATTCAAAATTCCTCCCTTATTGTGTACGCTCGTCCGGGCACAGTACCTAACTGGCTTGGAGGAGGGTCATAGGGGGAGGAGCCAGTGCACACCACCTGATCGGAAAGCTTTACTTTTGTGCCCTGTCTCCTGCGGAGCCGCTATTCCCCATGGTCCTTTCAGGAACCCCAGCATCCACTACGGACTCCGAGAAATAGAATTATCGGTAAGTAAATTCTTATTTTCTATACATTACACCACACAATAGAGCACCTTACACAAATAATGCCACACAGTAGTAATGAATTTATACTCATAATGCCACACAGTAATGCCCCGTACACATATGACACACATTATTAATGTTATTATAAACATAATGCACCTTACACATTGTGACAACCTTTATTAATGCCCTTTTACACATAATGTCCCTTACACATGTGCCGCACATTATTAGGGCCCTTATACACATAATGACACACATAATGCCTCTTACACATATGCCACACATTATTAATGCACTTATACACATAATGACATACATAGTGCCCCTTACACATATGTTGCACATTATTAATGCACTTATACACATAATGACATACAGGGCTGGTTCGAGCGCCCTCGGCGCCCCGGGCAGGGGATGGGGGTGTGGCTTAACACAGGGGGCGTGGTCAGTCACGCCCCCTGTACAGTAGAAGCGCTGCTTACGCGTCTAGTTCCCTTCACGGAGAGGACCTTTGCTGTGCGGTGCGCGATGACGTCATCGCGCACCGCTCAGCAAAGGTCCTCTCCGCGAAGGGAAACTAGACGCTATGCGTCTAGTTCCCTTCACAGGGGACCACAGCCGGGACCACAGACGCAGAGCCGGGGGACACAGCGGGCAGCGGAGGGCACAGCAGTGGCGGATCTTGCCAAGGCGGCGCCCCGGGTAAAAGTCCTGCTTGCCCGTGGCAAGATCCGCTACTGATGACATACATAGTGCCCCTTACACATATGTTGCACATTATTAATGCATTTTTACATGACACACATAATGCTCCTTACACATATTCCGAACACTACTGCACAACCAACCCACTCACATGCACACAGCACTCACACTGCCACTAACACTGTGACCTCTGCCTCTGCTTGGATACAGATGTGTCCTCAGAAATCTTGCCTCAATGCTAATGTCGGGCACCTTTTTTATTTTTATTTTTTATAAATGCATCTTATTTGCATTGCTATGTGGCAGGATGCACAAGCAGCTTCTGCTGATTAAAATGATATGCAGCATGCCTATATACTGTGTGAGACTGTGGCTGTATCTGCATATGAAATGCTACACACAGAATATAGGCATGTCGCATATCATTTTAATCAGCAGAAGCTGCTGATGCCCCTAGGCATATCAAATGCCCTAGGCAATTGCCTAGTTTGCCTATGCCTATGGCCGGCTCTGCTATCGCCCTTAGATCTGCATTAGACTTCACCGGCATTAACGTTTCCTCATTGGAATTGAAAGTGTCCCTCTTTGCAGACGACATGTTACTCTTCATATCTGACCCCGTTAAATCCCTCCCAGTGATATTAGAGATAATATCATCTTTCAGCTTGATAGCAGGTTATAAAATTAATGTTGCTAAGTCCGAAATTCTCCCCATATCTAAGCAATCTCCTGACTTCCAATCCTTACCGATACTGTCCCAATTTCGCATAAAAACCTCTCAGCTTAAATACTTAGGTGTACAGATCACAAACGAATCTCACTCCTTATATTCAGCTAACTTCCCCCCCCTCCTTACAAAAATCTATTCTCAACTAGATGGGTGGTCAAAACTCCCTCTATCGCTACTAGGCAGTGCAGCAATATTGAAAAGTGTAATTTTTCCTAAAATATACTACCCCTTACAATTATTACCGTGTGTCATATCCAAACAAGACCTTAGCACCCTCGAGAAAAGAATTTCACAGTTCTTATGGCAGGGCAAACGTCCTAGATTAGCCCTAAAAAAGCTATACAAACCAAAGTCAAACGGTGGTCTCAGCATTCCAAATTTTGCACTGTATTCTATCACGACTCAATTCAGGATAATAGCAGATTGGCTTATGGAAACCTCAAAGTTCACTGATAAGGCGCTTGAACAATGCTTATTTTATCCATTTTCCCCAGGAGCTTTACTACACACACCTGCCCATTTAATACCTCCACACATCACAAACCACTCTTTATTTAGAGCCACATACAACAGCTGGATCAAGTTGAGTAAAAACCTCAAATTCCCACACACATACTCACCTTTCTGTCCATTATGGGGCGACCCCAATTTCCAACCCTCCCTGACTAATCCAATCTTCCGCCAATGGTCCCAAAAAGGCCTTAATCTAGCATCGAAACTCTTTGATCCTGGAGGCCATATACTTACCTTCTCCACCCTAAAAGATACTTACGACCTTCCTAATTCCCACTTTTATTTATATCTACAAGCTAGACATTATACAATGTCACTGCCTTCACTAAGCTCCTCACTTAAAGTTACTCACCCTCTGGACGCTATCTTTAAATCTTACAACAGTCCTAAATCCTCAACCAAGGCGCTGTATGCTCTCCTAACAAGTTCAGTAAATGAATTTGGTCTAACTAACCTTGTGTCTGCTTGGAGTGCCGACATCCCTGGGATTACAGGTGCCGAGATTATTAATACCTTCCAGTTTCCGAAAATTATGAAAACACTCCACTCATCTTATCTTCAAGAAGTTCACTTTAAGTCTATACACAGGATTTATATCTCCCCAGCACAAAGAAGACATATGTCTACCTCAGATCCTGGCTCTTGCTACAAATGTTCTATGACCAACGCCAAATTCTTCCATTGTTTTTGGTCCTGCACTAAGGTGTTGAGGTTTTGGCGCAAGATTATAGCCTTTCTCAACTCTACATTACACCTAAATCTGGACCTCAACCCACTTGCCTGTATATGCCTAAATTTTAAAGATTGGAACTTTCCCAAGACAGAGAGCCCGCCCTCAGCATTTCTTATCACAGTATTTACTATGGCGAAGAAGCTCATCTTGATACATTGGACACAAAAAACCGCCCCGTCTATTAGAGAACTTCGGAACAGAATCCTCCAACTAATCTATTTCGACAAAAGATCACTCTCACTCAACACCGAATGCTCCTTTGACTCCTTTATTAAAAAATGGGTAAAGTATATATCTACTAGTGATGAGCGAGGTTCGGTTTTACTCGGTTTTACTCGGTTCTCAAAACGGCATCTTATTGGCTATCCAAAACACATGACATCCGTGAGCCAATAAGATGCCGTTTTGAGAACCGAGTAAAACCGAGTAAAACCGAGTAAAACCGAATCCGCTCATCACTAATACCTACCTTAGATGACTCTACTCAAATGGACATTTGGAGGAACTTGCTGTAACCCTAGTAACTTCATTTAGTAGATCTTAGATTTAATCATAGTCTCTATGTATAATTCTTTAAAGTATGGTCTATGTTCAATTGCTAACCCCCCCCTCTCCCTCGAGTATGTCGTGTCTCCAACTATCGTCTCCTCTCTCCTGTCTTCTTTCAATTACTCCTCTTATCATCATATATATGCTTTTATTCTTTCTTCCTATTCTCATTCTCCTTTGTTTATGGTTGCCTGTCAAAAGTGCTTCAGGGTCACTTCTTGTTTCAGCATTATCGAGATCCTAGAAAAATTACATTTGAAGGCAATTCATCATACAAACTTACTTATTTATTTATGATCAGACCACTATTCAGATATTATTATTTCTGTACAGGTAAATGGAGTGCAAAAACCTCATGTTCCCACCTTAGGGCACTTGTTAAGCTTCATACTGTTTGATTCATATGTTACTTCTTTGTCAAAAATCAATAAAAATCTTTAAAAACAAACAAATGTTAAAATACCAGGCTTGATGCGACATATATTTATAAACTTTGCTTAATAGCCAATAGATGAGCGAAAATATTTATATGTGTCCGGTTGTCCTTTATTATCAATTAATCTACCAATAGGTTTATTAAAGGATCTAGTCACTCTGTTTCCCACCACTCCAAAAAAATCATCAAATTAAATAGTATATTATTAATGTTGGAGTTTATACATGCTCCATGTTGTTGCTCTGTTCAGAAAACATTTTTTTGAGTGGTGGGAAACAGAGTGACTAAATCCTTTAATAAACCTATTGGTAGATTAATTGATAATAAAGGACAACCGGACACTTATATAAATATTTTCGCTCATCTGTTGGCTATTAAGCATAGTTTACAAATATATGTTGCATCAAGCCTAGTATTTCAAAATTTGTTTAATAAAAATTAATTTTAAATAATTAATTATTCATTAAGTGTGCCCCAGAAAATATATAGTCTTCTTTTCTTTTTTACACTTTTGGTAACCCCCCCCCCCCCCCCCCTTTTTGTCTGAACTTTCAAATATATCAAGGGTTTTACCAAAGTCCAGGAGGGAAACATTCTCCATATGAAGAGAAACAATAGGACACGAGGACATGCACTGAGACTAGAGGGGGGGGGGGGTTCAGGAGAAATATGAGGAAAAATTACTTCACAGAAAGGGTAGTGGACAAGTGGAATAGCCTTCCATCAGAGTTGGTAGAGGCTAAGACAGTAGAGCAATTCAAACATGCATGGGATGGACATAAGGATATCCTTACAAATAAATAAGGATCAAATATGTTTTGAGATAAGAATATGGTAAAAAAAAAAAAAAAAAGGCGGACTAGATAGGCCAAGTGGTTCTTATCTGCCGTCAAATTCTATGTTTCTATGTTAGTGTCCAATGGAGCCCCTTGGTCCCCTTGTCAACGTAGAATCCAATTGGAAAGCTGTAAAAAAAAATGAAAAATATTCACCTATTTTCAAGTGATGATTGGTCCTCTTTGCACCATGTAGTAATCCAGGGGTTAAAAAACAAAACAAAAAAACCCTGGACCAACGCACTAAAGGGGTTCCATGTTTACACATGAAACCACTTTTCCCGAATGTCGGGACCCCCCATGACTGCTGTCACTGGAGATCCCGCCAGCCAATCAGGGAGCATCACATCATGGCGCTCTCCTGTGACAGTAGACATGTCAGTAATTGTTGGCAGGTCCTTCAGTCCGGACTAGATGTCAGCACTCGCTCCAGACTGCCAGCGAATGGGCTATGAAATCTTATCCTTTTCCTCCCAGCTCCAGTTGTGGGAGAAATTGAAGGAGAAGTTATTGACGTGTCACGTTCCACTTGAGTTGATAATTTTCTCACCAGCAGGTCTTTGAACCTCTGCGGACTTGTGTCTTCCGGAAAGAGAGATACAACGTAGGCTTTAAACCTAGGATCGAGCAAGGTGGCCAAAATGTAGTGCTCAGATTTTAACAGATTGACCACACTTGAATCCTGACAAAGCGAATGAAGGGCTCCGTCCACAAGTCCCACATACTTTGCGGAATTGCTCCATCTTAGCTCCTTCTTCAATTTCTCCAGCTGCTTCTGCAAACGCCTGATGAGGGGAATGACCTGACTCAAGGTGGCAGTGTATGAACTGACTTCACGTGTGGCAAGTTTGAAGTTTGGAGAACCTTGCACAAGATGGAAATCATTCTCCACTGCACTTGAGTCAGATGCATTCCCCCTCCTTTGCCTATATCGTTGGTGGATGTATAGGCTTGAATGGCCTTTTGCTGATCCTCCATCCTCTGAAGCATTTACAGTAGAGTGTTGAATTCCACCTCGTTACCACCTCTTGCTTCAGGTGATGGGAGGGCAGTTCAGGAGTGTTTGATGGCACTCCAGTCATCGGCACGCGATGGCTGAATGCCGAAAGTGGCCCTCAATTTTTTGAGCCACCGACAGCATCTCCTACACGCCCCTGTAATTTAAAAAAAAATTCTGCACCACCAAATTAATTGTATGTGCAAAACATGGGACGTGATGGACAGATGTAATGCACGTACATTATTGGTGGCATTGTCCGATATCCTAAATCCCCAGGAAAGTCTAATTGGGGTAAGCCACTGTGCAATGATGTCCCTTAGTTTCCGTAAGAGGTTGTAAGCAGTGTGCCTCTTACGGAAAGCGGTGATACATAGCATAGCCTACCTAGGAATGAGTTGGCATTTGCGAGATGCTACTACTGGTGCCGCTGCTGTTGTTACTGCGGGAGGCCATTCATCTACCCAGTGGGCTGTCACAGTCATATAGTCCTTAGTCTGCCCTATTCCACTTGTCCACATGTCCGTGGTTAAGTGGACAGTGGGTACAACTGCATTTTTTAGGACACTGAGGACACTTTTTCCGATGTCTCTGTACATTCTCGGTATCGCCTGCCTAGTGAAGTGGAAATGGGATTTGATACTGGGGACACAGTACCTCAAACAATTCTCACTGAACTAATGGCGGATACCGGATGCACGTCTAACACCAACATAGCTGTCAAGACCTCAGTTATCCGCTTTGCAAAAAGATGACTGCTGTCATATTTCATCTTCCTCACAAAGGACTGTTGGACAGTCAGTTGCTTAATTGAAGTAGTACAAGTGGTCTTCCGACTTCCCTTCTGGGATGACGATCGACTCCCAGCAGCAACAACAGCAGCGGCAGCAACAGCACACTCAAGGATCCTCCGGAGGAATCCCGGTCAGGAGAGGACTCATCAGTCTTGCCAGTGACATGGCCTGCAAGACTACTGATGTTCCTGAATGAGGAGGAAGTTGAAGTTGAGGGAGTTGGTGGTGTGGCTTGCAGGAGCTTGGGTACAAGAGGAAGAGGGGATTTAGGTGTTAGTGGACTGCTTACGCTCTTACCAAAGTTTCACAACTTGGCACTGACTTCTTATGAATGCGCTGCAGGTGACGTATAAGGGAAGATGTTCCTAGATGGTTAACATCCTTACCCCTACTTATTACAGATTGACAGAGGCAACACACGGCTTGACACCTGTTGTCTGGATTTGTGGAGAAATAATTCCACACCGAAGAGCTGGCTTTTTTGGTATTTTGCTGAGGCATCACAATGGGCTTATTCATCCCACGGACAACAGGTGTCTCCCCCGGTGCCTGATTTAAACAAACCACATCACCATCAGAATCCTCATTGTCAACTTCTTCCTCAGCGCCAGCAACACCCATATCCTCATCCTGGTGTACTTCAACAGTGACATCTTCAATTCGAATATCAGAAACTGGACTGTGGGTGCTACTTCCAGCACTTGCAGATTGCATGCAAATGGTGGAAGGAGCCACCTCTTCCCGTCCAGTGTTGGACTTGGACTCTCCTTGGGGATTTGTGATACCATCTTAGAACGCACAGTTCTTTGCTTCAGCTTAACTCTTTTCATTTTTCTAGCGGAAATTATGAGGGCTTCCATCATCATGTGAAGCTGAACCACTAGTCATGAACATAGGCCAGGGCCTTAGCCGTTCCTTGCCACTCCGTGTCGTAAATGGCATATTGGCAAGTTTACGTTTCTTCTCAGACCATTGACATTTTTTTTTTGGGTCATTTTACTAAACTTTTGCTTTTTGGATTTTACATGCCCTCTACTATCACATTGGGCATCAATCTTGGCAGACAACGTTGATG
The DNA here is from genome assembly GCF_028390025.1 of Pseudophryne corroboree. Taxonomy (NCBI): domain Eukaryota; kingdom Metazoa; phylum Chordata; class Amphibia; order Anura; family Myobatrachidae; genus Pseudophryne; species Pseudophryne corroboree. Next base: position 326,773,898 of record NC_086444.1, on the reverse strand, counting down.
GCATTTCATTGTCTATGTCATGACTAGTGGCAGCAGCTTCAGCACTAGGAGGAAGGGGTTCTTGACCTTTCCCTATTGTATCCTCCAAATTTTTGTTCTCCATTATTTTTCTGGAGTTATATAACAATATGCAGTATAGGAGAACGTACCTCTACACCACACAGGGCAAACCCTGTGAAAATTATTTGGATTAAATGTTAATAACCTTTTTATTTGGAGTATATAAGATACAGCACAGGACAGCAGCCCTGAATTTATATGGCAGCACCACTGGAATGGATTTATACGGAATTATATGGATTTATATGGAATTATACATCAGGATCATTGGATTTATATGCCAGTACCACTGGATTTATACGTCAGGATCACTGGAATTATACGGCATTACCACTGGACATATACGGCAGTACCACTGGACTGGACTTATACGCCAGTACCACTGGAATTATACGGCAGGATCACTGGACTTATACGCCAGTACCACTGGAATTATTCGTCAGGATCACTGGAATTATACGGCAGGATCACTGGATTTATACGTCAGTTCCTCTGGACACATACAGCAGTATCAATGGACATATACGGCAGTATCACTGGACATATATGACAGTATCACTGGAATGGATTTATACGCCAGTTCCACTGGAATTATATGGCAGGATCACTGGATTTATACGGCAGGGTCACTGGATTTATACGGCAGTACCGCTGGACATATACGGCAGTATCAATGGACATATATGGCAGTATCACTGGACATATACGGCAGTATCACTGGACATATATACACCAGTACCACTGGAATCATATGGAAGGATCACTGGAATTATACGGCAGTACTGCTGGACATATACGGCAGTATCAATGGACGTATACGGCAGTATCACTGGACATATACGGCAGTATCACTGGACTGGATTTATACGCCAGTACCACTGGAATTATACGGCAGGATCACTGGATTTATACGGCAGTACCGCTGTACATATATGGCAGTATCAATGGACATATATGGCAGTATCACTGGACATATATGGCAGTACCACTGGACGTATATAGCAGCACTGGGACACAACTACTGGACTGACGCAGGACAACACAGCACCACTGCAATGGACTGGATTTATACAGCAGCACTGGACATATGGCAGCAGAGGACACTATCACTGTGACTGGACTGATACAGCACAAGACCCCACCACTGGACTGATCCAGCACAACACAGCACCACTGGACTGGACTTATACAGCAACACTGGACATATGGCAGCAGAGAACACAACCACTGTGACTGGACAGATGCAGCACAAGACACTACCACTGAGGACACTGAGGATGGAGACACGTCCTCTCTCTACACTCTCCAATGCCGGAGTGAAAATGGTGGGGATACGCGGCTCCTTATATGGAATCCAAACCCCGCGAGAATCCGACAGCGGGATGATGGCATTTTGCCTCATTCTGGTTACAGAGTGAGGCAGGAAAACACGAGCCTGACTCGGATCCGGGCTCGGGGAGTGAAGTTCGGGGGGCTTCGGATCTCTGAGAACCGAACCCGCTCATCTCTAGTATTGTATACCAATTTCTGATATGTGCAATGTTTTTACCTGGTTGCTTAGTTTTTCTATACTGATTATCTCTGTTATTGTTCTCTTTTGATGGAAAACTCCAATAAAACAGAAATTTAAAAAAATCCAAAACATCCAAAGCATTGCTAATTATATCAAATAAACTCTTGTAGCCATGAAATGTTGTCCCTGGTGCTACCTGTTTTTCTCTCTCTCTTTATCCTTCTCTCTCTCTCTTCTGAATCCCCTCTCCTCTTTTGTTCTTCCCTCTCCCTCATCTATGTATCAACACTTTTAGCTTTTTCTTTTCTGCAGAGTAGTTTTCTTTCTGTATGTGGTCTGTGCATCACTCTGTGCTTCTTTCCTTTCTGCTATACTATTAAACATTTTTAGTAGTGGAAAATGCAGAGACTTTGTTATTGGTTGATTTCCAGGAGTGACTTTGTTTTCATGGTATGTTATGAGTAATACCCCTTTTCCACTGTAGCACGGGTCGCAGCCGTGTCGCCTGACACGGCTGCGACCCGTGCTACAGCCAACTTTCACACAGCGCTCACCAACTTGGCATATTGCCGGGTTGGTGACGCTGCTAGTGACGCGGCAGGGACGGCGCTGGGAGATCACATGATCTCCCAGCGCCGCTCTCCCATACACAGTGAACGGGAGCCATGTCGCCTCGACACACCTCCCGTTCACACTACACAGCTTACCAGGTTGAACATGTGTTCAACCCGGCAAGCTACCCAGGTAGGATTCCAGGATCACTTGATCCGGGAATTTGCAGGGGGAGCCTTTTCCACTAGGGAAAAACATGGGTTAATGCGCGCCCCCGCGAATTTACCCGTGTTTTAAAAGCTAGTGGAAAAGGGGTATAAATATGGAGACTGTTGATGTGTGTGAGGCCAGAACTTTCTAGAAGTAACATCACTGACACTGGTGGGAAAGGTCAGAGTTCAAATTGCTGTTTTAAAATATTAGATAAAAGCAAGTGTCTACTTTAAAGATCTAGCAAGAAATATAATATATAACTTGTATTTAATCTGTCAGTTCATGTTTTCCACACGGAAAAAAATATTTATATCTGGGAGCAGAGCAATGGCTCTAAGAGATTGCAGTAACACAAAATTTGCAGTCACAATGCTTTATTTCAGAAGTATATCCCTTCATATGTAGGACAAAGAGAAAACAAGTCTGCACTGGCAAAATCAAGTTTCACCTTTTGATCAAGATGGCCTATCTGTAAGAGGTGTTTATCGTAGTGAGGAAATTAGTGTTTAACAAAAGTTCTGCATTTGGGAGCCTCTTTCTTTTTTAGGCATTGTTATTACTTGACGTCACGGTCATTTTTATATATACTTCATTCAATCTTCAGAGAGCAAAGTCATATGCTCTGTACTGTATATACAAGCGTTCCCTGAAAACTCACCTCTTCAGGCAAGCCTATCAAATTCCTGAACCGCCCACATGACCTTCAGAAGCATTCATATCTAATTACACCCCATCAGGACTGTCTTTGCAATCTGGTGGGACCGATATGTTAGAAATAATGCCTATCATTGTCTATCCTTCCTAATTCCCTATAGATTGTAAGTTTGCGAGCAGGGCCTTACTACCTCTATGTCTGTCTGTTATTACCCAGTTTGTCTTATCACTGCTGTTTCCAATTGTAAAGCGCAATGGAATATGCAGCGCTATATAAGAAATTTGTAAATAAATAAATAAAATACATCCCTGCTCCTACATCTACATCCTCAGTCAAAGACAGCACACTTCGGGGCAGATGTACTAAGCCTTGGAGAGAGATAAAAGTGCAGCCCACAATAAAATCCACCACCCCAAGGAGCCCCTAGTCTTTGCAATTACAGTCAGCTTGGGTGTGGATTATTAGATCTACACTCATGCAGTAGGTCGACATGGTCAAAAGATCGACATAGAATAAGTAGACAGTAGGAAAGGTCAACAGGGTCAAAAGGTCGACACAAAAAAGGTAGACACATTTTTTTTTTGGGGGGGGGGGGGGTGTTTTGTCACTTTTCTCCCACAAAGAAGCCCCATTAGTGTACCGCGTTGCTTTGCATGGCGAGCACAGGTTACTATTCCCAATCGTAGCCCACATGAATGGTAAAGAATAAAAAAGTTGAAAAATGAAAAAAAAAAAAATAATAATTAAAAAAACTTGTCTACCATATGTGTGTCGACCATTGTCATGTCAACCTTTTGAGCTTGCCGACCTTTTGACCCTGTCGACCTGTTGAATTGTCTACCTTTTACATATCAACCTTTTGACCTTGTAAATTTTTTGACCCTGTCTAACTAATGCATGTCTATCATTAGTGGTCGACCTATTGACTGTAGACCTTTTTAGTGTAGATCTATAGTCTGGATTTGTGTATGCCCTTTTCTCTTTTTTATGGCATATGAGCTACAGTATATGTATGGGGGGGAGAGGTGGGAGAGGTTAGATTTAGGCTGTGGGGGAGGGTTAGGGTTAGGCACCACAAAGGAAGGTTAGGGATAGGCAATGGGGGAGGCAGAGTTAGGTTTAGGCTGCAGGTTAGGGTTAAGGATCCCGATACCATTCCAGTAGTAGGTGGTTAATATTTTTAAAACTACTATCAGCTGAAAGGGGTGCCCCTTATGTCAATTACATAATTAATAACACTGACATTATTATAACTTTATTTAAAATAAACACAAGGACACAAAGTTTGGATAGAAATTAGGTCAACTTTTTATTGAAATAACAATAAACATAAATATTAGGGAGTACTTAAAGAAACTATGGTAGCCAAGAAAGCATTGATAAGAAAACAACAAAAACCTACAATGCACTACAGTACCAACCTAAATGAACCTGCATTATAAGCCAAGACAGACAAAGTGCACAAAACACAAGAATAGTCATGAAGGTGAGTGCACTACAAAACAAATAGAAATATAACTGTGGGTTTACAACTCAAAACTTACACCCGGTCTGCTATTCAGCTTTGCTTTCCCACAAACCTAAAATAACTAATGTCCAGAACAAAAATAATGACAAGGAAAAGTAAACAAGAAAAACAGGAAAGGGAAAATTGGAAATATCCTACAACAAAGAGGCTTAGGCCCAGTAAGGCAACAGATCTTAAAGCCTATGATAACCCACCCTATAAATCTGATAGGCTAAGCAAAATATGATTGACACTTGGGCCAGCCCCCCAGCTTTGTAGAAGACATTTCTGGCATATTATGCCCTCAGTTCTTCAATTTAAATATGTATCTTGCCTTCTTTATGTTGACATTTATGTGCTTAACAAACCAGTGGGTTCCCGGCAATGAAGAGATCACTTACTTCAGTTCAGCTCTGGCGGTGCAGTCTTCCAGGTCCAGCCATGTTATGTGATCCCGAGGGTCTGGCGGTGAGTATGCTAACCCCTAACCCTCACCCTAACTCTAAACCTAAACCTATCCTCCCTCCCACAGCCTAAAACTGACTCGCTCTTGCATCCTAACCCTCCCCTGCAGCCTAACCCTAATGTCAGCATTCTGCATTTCAGATGCTGACATTCCGTATGAACATGCTGAAATTCTGCAATGTCAACATACTGGTGTCAGCATTATGACTGTAGACACTTTAATAGGTGACATGGTGATTGCATTCCGCATAAATTACTACAAAGTAGAAAATATATTTCTCTAACGTCCTAGTGGATGCTGGGGACTCCGTCAGGACCATGGGGAATAGCGGGCTCCGCAGGAGACAGGGCACATCTAAAAAGCTTTTTAGGTCACATGGTGTGTACTGGCTCCTCCCCCCATGACCCTCCTCCAAGCCTCAGTTAGGTTTTTGTGCCCGTCCGAGAAGGGTGCAAACTGGATGGCTCTCTTAAGGAGCTGTTTAGTAAAGTTTTTTTTTAGGTTTCTAATCAGTGATTCCTGCTGGCGACAGGATCACTGCAACGAGGGACTTAGGGGAGAGACTTGCAACTCACCTGCGTGCAGGAGGATTGAAGTTTTAGGCTACTGGACACTGAGCTCCAGAGGGAGTCGGAACACAGGTCAGCCTGGGGTTCGTCCCGGAGCCGCGCCGCCGATCCCCCTTACAGACGCTGAAGAAAGACGGCGGAACGGAGGTCCGGAAACAGGCGGCAGAAGACTTCACAGTCTTCAGAGAGGTAGCGCACAGCACTGCAGCTGTGCGCCATTGTTGCTACACGGCTCACTGACACGGTCACGGAGGGTGCAGGGCGCTGCTGGGGGCGCCCTGGGCAGCAATATAAATACCTATTTGGCAAATAAATACATCACATATAGCCATTAAGGCTATATGTATGTATTTAACCCAGGCCAGTTTTCCTAATAACCGGGAGAAAAGCCCGCCGTGAAAGGGGCGGAGCTTATTCTCCTCAGCACTCAGCGCCATTTTCCTGACCAGCTCCGCTGGTGAGGAAGGCTCCCACTTTCCCCTGCACTACAGAAACAGGGTTAAAGAGAAGGGGGGCATAAATTGGCGATATAATTATATATTAAGAGCCCATATATAGAAACAACACCTTCTAGGGTTGTTATATACATTATGGCGCTTTTGGTGTGTGCTGGCAAACTCTCCCTCTGTCTCCCCAAAGGGCTAGTGGGTCCTGTCCTCTATCAGAGCATTCCCTGTATGTGTGTGCTGTAGGTCGGTACGTGTGTGTCGACATGTATGAGGAAAATGTTGGTGAGGAGACGGAGAAAATTGCCTGTAATGGTGATGTCACTCTCTAGGGAGTCGACACCAGAATGGATGGCTTACTTATGGAATTACGTGATAATGTCAACACGCTGCAAGCCGGTTGACGACATGAGACAGCCGGCGGACAAATTAGTATCGGTCCAGGCGTCTCAGACACCGTCAGGGGCTTGTAAAAACGCCCATTTACCTCAGTCGGTCGACAGACACTGACACGGACACTGACCCCAGTGTCGACGGTGAAGAAACAAACGTATTTTTCCTTTAGGGCCACAAGTTACATGTTAAGGGCAATGAAGGAGGTGTTACGTATTTCTGATACCACAAGTACCACAAATAAGGGTATTTTGTAGGGTGGGAATAAACTACTTGTAGTTTTGCCTGAATCAGATAAATTAAATGAAGTGTGTGATGATACGTGGGATTCCTCCGACAGAAAGTTATGGGCGGTATACCCTTTTTCCCGCCAGTAGTAAGGGCGAGTTGGAAAACACACCTTAGGGTGGACAAGGCGCTCACACGCTTATAAAAAACATGGCGTTACCGTTTCCAGATACGGCCGCCCTCAAGGAGCCAGCTGATAGGAAGCTGGAAAATATCATAACAGTATATACACACATACTGGTGTTATACTACGACCAGCAATCGCCTCAGCCTGGATGTGCAGCGCTGAGGGGGCTTGGTCGGATTTCCTGACTGAAAATTTTGATACCCTTGACAGGGACAGGATTTTATTGTCTATAGAGCATTTTAAGGATGCATTTCTATATATGTGTGATGCGCAGAGGCATATTTGCATTCTGGCATCAAGAGTAAATGTGATGTACATATCTGCCAGACGAAGACACGACAGTGGTCAGGTGAGGCAGATTCCAGACGGCATATGGAAGTATTGCCGTATAAAGGGGCGGTCCATTGGACCTGGTGGCCATGGCAACAGCTGAAAAATCCACCTTTTGTTACCCCGAGTCACATATTGGCAGAAAAGGACACAGTCTTTTCAGTCTCAGTCCTTTCGTCGCCATACGGGCAGGCGGGCGAAGGCCAGTCATATCTGCCCAGGGGGAGAGGAAAGGGAAGAAGACTGCAGCAAGCAGCTCATTCCCAGGAACAGAAGCTCCTCACGGCTTCTGCCAAGTCCGCAGCATAACGCTGGGGCCGTACAAGCGGACTCAGGTGCGGTAGGGGGTCATCTCAAGAGTTTCAGCAACACTCGCAAGGGTACTCCGGGATCCTACATGTAATATCCCAGGTGTACATTGGAAATTCGAGACGTCTCCCCCTCACACAATTCACAGGCTGTATTCCCAGCAGGTGATAATCAAAGTACCCTTCTTACAACAAGGAAGGGGGTAGTATTCCACACTATATTGTGGTACTGAAGCCAACCGGCTCGGTGAGATCTGAAATATTTGAACACTTACATACAAGCGTTCAAATCAAGATGGAGTCACTCGGAGCAGTGATAGCGAACCAGGAAGAAGGGGACGATATGATGTCACTGGATATCAGGGACGTTTACCTACAGGTCCAAATTTGCCCTTCTCACCAAGGGTACTTCAGGTTCCTGGTACAGAACTGTCACTATCAGTTCAGACGCTGCCGTTTGGATTGTCCACGGCGCCCCGGGTCTTTACCAAGGTAATGGCCGGAATGAGGATTTTTCTTAAAAGAAACATGGACGCTTTCCTGATAAGGGCAAGGTCCAGAGAACAGTTGGAGGTCGGAGTAGCACTATCTTAAGTAGTTCTACGACAGCACGAGTGGATTCTAAATATTCCAAAATCGCAGCTTTTTCCGACGACACGTCTACTGTTCCTAGGGAAGATTCTGGACACAGTCCAGAAAAACGTGTTTCTCCCAGTGGAGAAAACCAGGGAGTTATCCGAGCTAATCGGGATCCTCCTAAAACCAGGAAAAGTGTCAGTGCATCATTGCACAAGAGTCCTGATAAAAATGGTGGCTTATTACGAAGCAATTCCATTCGGCAGATTTCCCGCAAGAACTCTTCAGTGGGATCTGCTGGACAAATGGTCCGGATCGCATCCTCAGATGCATCAGCGGATAACCCTATATCCAAGGAAAAGGGTGTCTCTCCTGTGGTGATTACAGAGTGCTCATCTTCTAGAGGGCCGCAGATTCGGCATTCAGGATTGGATGCCGGTGACCACGGAGGCCAGCCTGAGAGGCTGGGGAACAGTCACACAGGGAAAAAATTTCCAGGGAAGTGTGATTAAGTCTGGAGAATTCTCTCCGCATAAATAAGCTTAGAGCAAATTTATAATGCTCTAAACTTAGCTAGACCTCTGCTTCAAGGTCAGCCGGTATTGATCCAGTGGGATAACATCACGGCAGTCGCCCACGTAAACAGAAGGGCGGCACAAGAAGCAGGAGGGCAGTGAAAACTGCAAGGATTTTTCGCTAGGCGGAAAATCATGTGATAGCACTGTCAGCAGTGTTCTTTCCGGGAGTGGACGACTGGGAAGCAGACTTCCTCAGCAGGCATGACCTCCACCCGGGAGAGTGGAAACTTCATAGGGAAGTTTTTCAACATGATTGTGGACCGTTGGCAAAGACCAAAGGTGGACATGATGGCGTCCCGCCCGAACAAAAAACGGGACAGGTATTCCGCCAGGTCATGAGACCTTCAGGCGATAGCTGTGGATGTTCTGGTAACACCGTGGGTGTACCAGTCTGTGTATGTGTTCCCTCCTCTGTTTCTCATAACCAGGGTATTGAGAATTATAAGACATAGAGGAGTATGAACTATACTAGTGGCTCCGGATTGGCCAAGAGGGACTTGGTACCCGGAACTTCAAGAAATGCTCACAGAGGACTAAGGGCCTGGGGAGCTAAGAAGGGACTTGATTCAGCAAGTACCATGTCTATTCCAAGACTTACCGCGGCTGCGTTTGACGGCATGGCGGTTGAATGCCGGATCCTGAGGGGAAAAGGCATTCCATAAGAGGTCATACCTACCTTGGTCAAAGCCAGGAAGGAGGTGACCGCACAACGTCATCACCACATGTGGTGAAAATATGTTGCGTGGGTGAGGCCAGGAAGGCTCCACGACGGAAATTCAACTAGGTCGATTTCTACACTTCCTGAAAACAGGAGTGTTTTGGACCTCAAATTGGGGTTCATTAACATTTAAATTTCGGCCCTGTAGATTTTCTTCCAGAAAGAATTGACTTCAGTTCCTGAAGTCCAGATTGTAAAGGATGTATTGCATATACAGCTTTTTTGTGCCCCTAGGGGCACCGTGAGATCTCAACATAGTGTTGGGATTTCTTAAAATCATATTGGTTTGAACCGCTCAAATCTGTGGATTTGAAATATCTCACATGGAAAGTGACCATGCTGTTGACAAATATCTCACATGGGAAGTGACCATGTTGTTAGCCCTGGCCTCGGCCAGGCGATTGTCAGAATGGGCGGCTTTGTCTTACAAAAGCCCATATTAAAATTTTCCATTTGAACAGGACAGAACTGGGACTCGTCTCCAGTTTCTTCATAAAGGGGTGTCAGCGTTTTCACCTGAAACAACCTCTTGTGGTGCCTGCGGATACTAGGGACTTGGAGGACTCCAAGTTACTAGACGTGGTCAGGGCCCTAAAAATATATATATATATATATAGTTAGGACGGCTGGAGTCAGAAAGTCTGACTTGCTGTTTATACTGTATACACCCAACAAGCTGGGTGCTCATGCTTCTAAGCAGTCTATTGCACGCTGGATTTGTAGTACAATTCAGCTTGCACATTCTGTGGCAGGCCTGCCACAGACGAAATATGTAGATGCCCATTCCACAAGGAAGGTGGGCTCATCCTGGGCGGCTGCCCGAGGAGTCTCGGCATTACAACTTTGCCGAGCAGCTACGTGGTCAGGGGAAAACACGTTTGTAAAATTTTACAAATTTTGATACTCTGGCTAAGGAGGACCTGGAGTTCTCTCATTCGGTGCTGCAGAGTCATCCGCACTCTCCCGCCCGTTTGGGAGCTTTGGTATAATCCCCATGGTCCTGACGGAGTCCCCAGCATCCACTAGGACGTTAGAGAAAATAAGAATTTACTTACCGATAATTCTATTTCTCGTAGTCCGTAGTGGATGCTGGGCGCCCATCCCAAGTGCGGATTGTCTGCAATGCTTGTACATAGTTATTGTTACAAAAATCGGGTTATTACTATTGTTGTGAGCCATCTTTTCGGAGGCTACTTCGTTTTGTTATCATACTGTTAACTGGGTTCAGATCACAAGTTGTACGGTGTGATTGGTGTGGCTGGTATGAGTCTTACCCGGGATTCAAGATCCTTCCTTATTGTGTACGCTCGTCCGGGCACAGTACCTAACTGAGGCTTGGAGGAGGGTCATGGGGGGAGGAGCCAGTACACACCATGTGACCTAAAAAGCTTTTTAGATGTGCCCTGTCTCCTGCGGAGCCCGCTATTCCCCATGGTCCTGACGGAGTCCCCAGCATCCACTACGGACTACGAGAAATAGAATTATCGGTAAGTAAATTCTTATTTTTCTCTTTAAGTCAATGATACAACATGTGGATTAACCTAAATGAGCACCTTTCTCGCAAGACACCAAAGTAGCTGTTGTCACTGGCCAAAGAAGGCATTGCATGTTTGGAAGAAGCATTGCATGCTATTTAAGCAGCAATATGGCAACAGCCACCAGGTAACTCTTTTTCTGCATTAATGGAGCCTTTTGATGTGTTAGGAAGTGAAAAACAGCACTGCCCACCCTGTATGATGAAAACTTTATTTTTCTGAAGTAGTTTATGCTACCAGTACTTTAAATACTTTATGAACCTTGAGGTTAAAGAAACTTTAATTATTATTGTTTTTAAAAGCTCTATATTATTAGATCATTAAGTCTCTTTTATACCACCAATGACAATCAGCTCCAGTATTTGTAACAATAAAGCAAATACTAAGTCCTTAGCATTAGACCAGTGTCTTTAGAAGCACATAATAAACTTCCAAAATAAAAATCATGGGTTTTAATCAATTGCCTACAATATAAACAACCACAAGCACCTTTTCTAATAAAAGTAGTAAACCATCTTTAACTTCCCGATGGAAGCTGAACTCTGCTCCTTGTACCGTGAAGTGTTCATTACCAGAAAATAAACACTGAGCGTTCGCGAGAAAGAAATGATGATGATAATTTTAAAATCACATTTGCAGCAGTAAACAGTTCCTGGCTGCACAAATGTAGCTTAAAATGTGATCTTCCACCCCCATCTTCTCTATGCTTCCAATGCCAAGACTTTCTGAACACATTAACTGTGCACACATATTAAAAGACCATTGGGTATTGAGTTTGTCCAAGGACTGTATGTTTATTTGTCACGACTCAGTGTGTGACTAAGTTTTCCACTACATCCATAAGCTATTAACACTCAATGGGAAAGCAATATTCAAAGGATATATACAGTATAGCGCATACAAGGCAGGTCTACCTGGACCTCTATGGGTTTTGTTTTTTAGAAATATCAAATATATCATAATATAAATCAACACTCATGTAAATAGGTTTTCTATCTGCTTTGCCAATACTCCATTTATTTTCGCACAGGTATACTATTGTGCTTATTTGGCAATATTGTACTTTTCCACACAGTACCACTTGTCTCGAAACCAGTGCAAGACTAACAAAGCTGTCAGGAGGGCTCAGATGAAAGTTGACATTGAGGTAAAGATTGGAATCCCTTCACTGCTACCTGTCTGCATTAATTCATACATGGGGCCCGATTCATGTTTGTAAGGAATTGCACAGCCGCAAGGCAATGAAAGTCTAATGAAGCAGGAGGAGTCTGTAGGAGATAGACGTCTCCTGTTTGCATTATTGAGGAGTGCTACATTTGAGCTACGTGACCAGTCTGAGTGCTACGCGACCATTGGTGGTTTTAGGCCGGTGGTTTTAGGCACCGGCCAGCCTGCATAAGATGAGGCTTACTTAGACTGGCCATTGGATTCGGACACCTGGGTTCTCGAAGTCTGTGTCCGACGGCGCAGACCCTGGACTTGTCATGCCCCTGTTTTGAAGATCTGTGCAGGGAGTCACCATCACTCCACCCCTAAACACCGAATCATGCCAATCATACTGAGGGACTATTCATGAAGCAGAGAAAAGAGTGGAGAAGTGAGCCCATTGGCAACCAATCAATGTTGAGGTAACATTTATAAAGTGCAATCTATAAAATGATACATAGCCGCTGATGTAAGTTTTGATTCGAGATTTTGCTTATGTATCACATAGTTTTGCATATCATGTAAACATAATGCACTTCTCAGGCTTACAACTTTCAGGTGGAACATGTGCAGTACAGTAAACATATGCAGGAGAAATTTAAGCACAACCTTTGAGATGCATCTTATTTGAGGTACATCTTTTCAGGCTAAACTGATATCACCAAGGACAAGGTGCAAATGCTCTGGAGGTCTGCACCGCAGATATCATTAGAAACATGGGACAGGTGCCATGTTTCTGGAGCTCTGTGCAGATCTTCTGAAACATGGCGGTAGCATCATGTTTCTGGTGGTATCTGTAACGCAGACCTCCGGACAGATTGCACTTGCACCATATTCATGGTGATATCTGCAGTGCAGATGTATTGGGAATGAATGCAGGGTGTGAGGTGTGGGGCCCCCTGGGCCCAGGGATCGGCACACGTGCAGTAGACTCTGGCACAGTGACAGAATCTAATGAGGACACGCGACGGCTAAAGAGAGGTGATGGGTGCATGGAAGCTACTCTTGATCCGCTCCTGGGTGTACTCCGCCCCCTGCCCCCCCAGTTATTTTAAACTGGAATCAATGCTGTTTTTTCTAGGAAATTAGGTTAAAAACGCTTTTAAGAAAAGGATGATGAGCACTGAGATGGAGGGGTTTCCTTTTAGAAAAAAAACCCTATTCATATTAGAACAGGTTCATTAGCGTGCTATGCTTATGCTCTGGTTTATCCAGGGACTTCTGATTGGCTGATATTTGTTAGGAAATGGTTTGTACTCTAAGCAGATGTTACATTACTACTTAGGATGAAAGTATAATAGATTCCATACTTAATATGATGTATTGAAATGACAGCACAGTGTAGTCTGTATAAAAGTCTTGCCAAAATCATATCCCTACTAGCAAAAGTTATGTCAACTGTCTTAAACTTAATGCATTTTTCATAATACTATTCATAACTCGCTTCAGTAGGAGAACAGAATGACAATTTTTGGAATGGAGAGAGTTAAACCTCCTGGGCTGAGGGTGGATCAGGATGGTATGACTGTTTACAGCCAATCAGGAAAAGTTATGGGTGGTGTCAGTGGATGAATTGGGCTGGATTTGTGATGTATTTTGTCTCTTTCATTTTGCCTTCAGGCTGGTGAGTGCTTTCAGTGGTTTTGGAAGAGATTTGGGCTTTCAGGCAGTTTAGGTTTTTATCTGTTTAGCCTGTTAGCTTTGCTTATGCATCCTACATTAAACGCTTGGGCTTATATTCCCCCCTCCCACCTTGTTATTGTTTGGTAGTGGGGTCCCCCTCTCCTTGTGTCAGTCTTCCTTAAAATGGCCACCGCCTCTCGTCCCCACTGTTCCCCCCAGACCCCCGCTTGTTACCGTTCAGGAGACGGTAGTGGCGGGGTTTCCACGGGGCCTGTGGTCTCTGCTGCCCGCTTGCAGACCGCTTCGGTTGGCACGTGCGTGCGCAGCGGCATTCGAGGGGGCTGTTTCTCCCCTGCCGCCACTGCCGGAGCCGGATTTGGTTGCCGGTCGTGGGCGGCGGGCAGCTAGCGGGTGGGATGGAATTGAAATTGAAAGTCCCTCGGCAGGTTTTTTAAGTTTCACCTCCAGCTGAGTTTTCTCTGTGTTTTCCTCACCTCAACACCCCCTCCCCCCTCCCCCGTGGTATCCAAAAAAATATTTCTTTTGGCAGATCCTTCAGGTTTATTGCATGTATAGATTCATTTGGGCTGAATTTACTAACATACTTTTATTTAATTTCCTTCATTTTAGGTTGGGTAGAGGATGAGATTACAGTGTGGGTAGTTGGTCACTCCTACGTGTACTGGGCAGCCAGGTTTATGGCCTCTAAGGGGGCGCAGTTTTTTCCACAGGCTCGTGGTATTCGTTGGATCGGTTGGCGTGGAATGTTGTGGCAGGACCTTAAGGGTAGGTTATTGGGTCAAGCTCGGGTGCATGGTGTCCCTGGGGTTTTGTTGGTGCACCTGGGTGGCAATGATTTAGGTAAGAGGACATCGTTAGATTTGAGATGTTCTATGGTAACGGATTTGGCTAGTATTGATGTAGCCTTGCCTCACTGTACATTGGTTTTTTTCTTTTATAGTTCCGAGGTTGTGTTGGTGTGGAGTGCCAGATGGTCGCCCTATTGATGAGGCCAGAAAAAAGGTGAATTCAGCAGTGGCGAAGTGGGTTCTAGCTCACGGTGGTGCGGTGGTTCGCCATGATAGGATCAAGTGTCGTTGCGATTACCTTTTTCGGGCAGATGGTGTGCACTTGTCGGAGGAAGGGTTGGTGCTTTTCCTGGAGGATCTGTTTTTGGCTTTGAGTTGTTTAGGTTGTGGGTATGGTGGCGGTGTAAAGCCTCTTTAAGAAGAGCCCTTCGCTGTTGGCGGAAAAGAGCGGCAGGTTCTCGTATTTGAGTTGTTAGTCACAGTTTTTAGTCGGTTTGGTGCTGTTTAGGTGCACTCTCCTTCGTTGACTGCTATATCTGCTGGACTACCCTTCATGGGGCAGCGTCATCACCCTTCAGGGTGGGTAGTCAAGGTAGAAGGTCTGAGTGGATACCTATGTTTTGTGATTTTGATTGGTTTAGATTTAATTAGCTTGGGGTTTTTGTCATTGGAGTTCAGCCGTTCTTTTTTCTGGCCACCCTACTCTTTTTGTTAAATATACATATTAATATCATTTTATTACAGGTTTTCTCTAGTTATTAGATTAATAATAAATAGCTAACAACTTTCTGCCAAAATACATGTCTCTGTGTCGTTATTTTATAGTATAAGTTGTCTTGAATTGTTCATTGTCATGAGGGAGGTACACCCCTCAGCCAGTAGGAGGTTTAGTGCAGCAGTGTTGCAAAATTAGAGATGAGCGGAGCCACCCTGAACTCAAGGGATCCAAGAGTTATTGAGCCCTGGCTCAGGGAATTCACACGAGGCTCGGATTCCAAATCGAGGTAAAACTTCATCCTCCTGGTGTCAGATTCTCATGGATTTTGCATTCGATATAAAGGGTCCGCAACTGGGACTCAGCACCATTTCACTCAAGTCCAGACACGGTGCTGTATGATGTGATCTGCTCTGCTTGAAGTGGCTGCGCGGTGCCCATCTCAGAGTGGCTGTGTGGTGTTCATCTCAGAGTGGCTGTGTCGTGTTCATCACAGAGTGGCTGTGTCATGTTCATCTCAGAGTGGCTGTGTGGTGTCCATCTCAGAGTGGCTGTGTGGTGTCCATCTCAGAGTGGCTGTGTCATGTTCATCTCAGAGTGGCTGTGTGGTGTCCATCTCAGAGTGGCTGTGTCATGTTCATCTCAGAGTGGCTGTGTGGTGTCCATCTCAGAGTGGCTCTGTGGTATTCATCACAGAGTGGCTGTGTGGTGTCCATCTTAGTGGCTGTGCTGCTTCCATCTAAGTGGCTATGCGGTGTCTATCTCAGTGACTGTGCTTTGTACATCCAAGTGGCTGTGCTGTATCCATCTAAGTGGCTGTGCAGTGTCCATCTCAGTCAGTGCCCTCCTGGGCAGTGGCGCACCCAGGGGGGGTTTCTGAGTACCCAGAAACCCCCCTGATGGACCGAATCAATTTTATTCATAATCACGGCTTGCGAGTATAGCTCCGCCCACTCACAGCATTTTGCCGCGATTCGCGGACCCTCTGGGTAGAGCTACACACACTGACCTCTCTCAGCCAGCGGCAGATGAACCAGAGCTAATGGTTACAAGACTTGTGAGGCTGCCTAATCTGAATTGACCACCACACAGACTGGTCCCTTCCTTGCTGACCTCGGTAAGGAACCTCTGCCTTCAATCATCCATTGCTTCATATTCATAAGGGCTTTAAACACAGTATACCAACATTTTTGTACATGTGCAATAATATATTAGCTTTATGCATTACATATATATATATATATATATATATACACACATATACATATATGTAATGCATAAAGCTAATAAATTAGTGCACACGTACAAAAATGTTGGTATACTGTGTTTAAAGCCCTTATTAATTAACAAGGTTAGTTACATATATATATATATATATATATATATATATATATATATATATATAAATACATGTCTTTTTCAAGCCAAATTAACAAGGTTAATAGCACCAGGAAAAACAAATGGGATCATATTTAATTGATTACATTATTTTAATATAAAAAGTAAGTAGTAATATAAACATTTTGTATATATAAAACTACTGAGGGGGTAATTCAGACCTGATCGCTCACAAGTGTCTTTTTGCTGTCCTGCGTTCAGATAGTTGCTGCCTACAGAGGAGTATATTTTCGCTGTGCAAGTGTGCGATCGCATGTGTTGCAGAGCTGCACAGACTGATTTTGTGCAATCTCTGAGTAGCCCAGAATTTACTCAGCCATTGTTATCACTTCAGCCTGTTCTGCACCGGATTTGACGTCAGACACCCTTCCTGCAAATGCTCGGACACGCCTGTGTTTTCCCTGACACTCCCAGAAAATGGTCAGTTGCCACCCACAAACACCCTCTTCCTGTCAATCTCCTTGCAATTGCCTGTGCGATCGCTTTTTTCGCACTATCCCATCGCTATGCATCAATGCCCGGTGCAGTCGTCCGACGAGCCTGCACATTGCGGTGCATACGCATGCGCAGTTCAGACATGATCGCAGGCTGTGAGAAAACACAGCCTAGCGATCAGGTCTGAATTACTCCCTGAGATACAAATATATAAATAGCACCTGAAGTTTAAAATCATAGCATATAGCAAGTGTGGTGTAGAAAGGGGTTCGGTATTTATTACCGGCGGATGGGTTGCCGGCTGTCAGGATCCTGACAGCGGCATCCCGTCCTCCAGAATGCCAGCAGCAGGGAGAGTGCTAAGAGTCCCCTTGTGGGCTTGCTGTGCTCGCCACTCTGTGGGCATCCACGAGTGGAATAGCCCTGTTGCGCCGGGATTCCGGCTGGCGGCATTTTTGGTTGTCAGGATTCCGGAGTCGGTATCCTGACCACGGGGATGCCGACAGCCGGCAAATTAAACATATCCCATAGAAAGTCCTAAAATCTCATCGTGTGATTTGATGTTGCTTCTAAAGAAGTTGTGGGGAAATTTGTCTGATGGAAACCCCCCTTTACAAATCCTGCGTTTGCCCCTGCTAAGGCATAGGCAAACTAAACACATGCCTAGGGCATTTGATATGCATTGGGGCACAAGCAGCTTCTGCTGATTGAAATGATATGTGGCATGCCTATATTCTGTTTGTGACTGCGGCTGTATCTGCATATAAATCCTACTTTACAATGTATTCCTGGAGATCACTGTAACGTAGCATTTCCTATGCAGATACAGCCACAGTCACACACAGAATATAAGCATGACGGATATAATTTTAATCAGCAGAAGCTGCTTGTGCATCCTAGCCACATAGTAATGCAAATAAGATGCATTTTCATAAAAAAAGGTGCCCACTGTTAGCAGAGCTGCCAGCTGACTCACTCCAGTCATCTCCTGCTGCATGGCATGTTGAGGCAAGATGTATGAGGACACATCTGTATCTAAGCAAAGGCAGAGGTCAGAGTGTTAGCAACCATGTGAGTGCTTTGTGCAGGTGGGTTGGTTGTGCAGTAGTGTTCTGCATATGTGTAAGGGGCAATAAGTGTTTCATATGTATAAATGCATTACTAATGTGCGGCAAATGTGTAAGGGGCACTATGTGTGTCATTATGTGTATAAGTGCACTAATAATGTGTGGAATATGTGAAAAGGACATTATGTGTGTCATTATATGTATAAGTGCATTAATAATGTGCGGCATATGTGAAAGGGACATTATGTGTGTCATTATATGTATAAGTGCACTAATAATGTGCGGCATATGTGAAAGGGACATTATGTGTGTCATTATATGTATAAGTGCACTAATAATGTGCGGCATATGTGAAAGGGACATTATGTGTGTCATTATGTATATAAGGGCATTAATAATGTGCGGCATATGTGTAAGGGACATTATGTGTATAAGGGCATTAATAAAGGTTGGCATGTAAGGTGCATTATGTTTATAAGACATTAATAATGTGTGTAATATGTGTAAGAGGCATTATGTGTATTAGGTGCTCTATTGTGTGGTGTAACGCATAGAAAGGGCACTACAGTGTGGTCTAATGTGAATAAAGAGCAATATGGTGTGGTGTAATGTGAATAAGGAGCAATTCAGTGTGATGTAATGTTCATAAGGGACACTACTGTAAAGAGTAACATATATAAGGTAAAGTGGTACTACTGTGTGATGTAACGTGAATTAGGGACACTATTGTATGATAAAATGTGAATAAAGTTGCACTACTGTGTGGCATAATTAAAGTTACTATTGTGTGGTCATGCCTCTTCCCAGCAAAAACACACCCCTTTTTGGGCTGTGTGCTGAATGTGCACACTGTTCCTATTTAAAATATAGGGGGTAGGAACACCAAAATGAGTACTGCTATGGGTGAGGAGTGATGGTGCTGGGAAAGGGGTGAAGGGTCAGAGGCGGAACTAGCGGTGGTGCTAGGGGGCACCAGCCAAAAACTTGCCTAGGGCATCTTATTGGCTAGGGCCAGCTCTGATCTCAGTGGTACTGCACTGACTCTGCAGGTCCAACCCGCTATGTTCATATAAGCAGTGGGTTAAAAAAAGTTTTAAAAAAATTATTAAAGTTAAATGTATACAAAAGTTTTTTTTAAAATTATAATTTGTTTGTACTGTTCTGCACACTGCACCCCAGTATGCTGCACCCAGTACACTCTGTACCCCAGTGTGGAAAAGCGGTCTTACTCCACACAGTGTGAGCCAAGCTGCCAGTTAAAAAATATATTGTTGTATAATTTGTTTGTACTTTTCTGCACACTGCACCCCAGTATGCTTTACACCAGTATGATCTGTACTCCTGTACGTGTGTGTAAAAGCAGTGTGACTCCACACAGTGTAAGCCAAGCTGCCAGTTAAAAAATAAAGAAAGAAAAAAAAGAAAATATTGTATAATTTTGACATCTGGTCTGGTCTAAAATAATTGCCTAAATGTAGACACCTCTACTGTACCTCCATCTTATACGGTCACCATCCAAAGAATGGTGGAGGATTATTTTCATGACACTGTTCAAATACACATGTTACAGAGTCCCTTTAACTACTGGAAAGAAAAAGCAGGCAATTTTGAGCGACTTGTACAAACTGGCTTTGCATTGCTTAAGCTGCCCACCCTCAGCCAGGAATCAGTGATTGGCGTAGGAGGCTACTTCCTCAAAATGTGGAAAATTTGATGTTCATCAAAATGAACTACAAATTAAATGAGGAAGACCTTTACTGGCAATTATATCATAGTACAGAGACTTCTGTAAGGATATATACCAGCGGGGATGAATTGATATTGTGTGAGGATAATGTACACACTGATGAGGGTGAGCATGAGGATGGTAGTGACAATGACATCTTACCACTGCAGAGCTGTTAGCATAGCTGCCTTAAGCCCATTGGTAGCTTGTTTTGTGGGCGCACAAACAAACCAAGCACTTCAGCCACAAAAGTGTCAGTCCCTGCCGCTGAAGTGCTTGATTTGTTAAACTGTGCATGTCCTTTTTAGTACCAAACATAAGGGTGGGAGGGCCCGGGAAGGGCCCAAGGACAATTCCATCTTGCACCACTTTTCATTTCTGCCACTACTGTTTGGAAATGTTTCTTAGATGTGCTATAAACTGACGTGTGTTTGTGCTACTGCTCTGTTGCTTAGTAACCAGCTCGCTCACTGCAGCCTATAGCCTAAAGCAGATGAAAACAATATTGTGAGCTGTGAAGTGGTCAAAATTTACAGGAAATGAATAGAAAATTATGTTATGGAGGTTAATAATACTCTAGGAACAAAAAAGGCCCAAATTAAGTGATTCTAGCTTTTTTTGACACTTAAAAAAAAATCCAAAACAAAAAGCAGTCACAGCTGAAATCCAAAACCAGACACAAAGCCAAATCTGGACAACAAATTAGAACCAACAACCAAAAAAAACATAACTGTAAAAATGGTGTGGCGTACATCTCTATCCAAAAGAGGGGTGAAATGATTGCGTTAGGGATCATTTCACTGTTTACACATTGCATTCCATTGCATTTGGATCCCCTGTCCCTGCATGTGTATATTAATACATTCAGTCAAAACTTATTTTCTTATTGCCACTAATGGTGATGCTAAGAAATTACAATCGTCTAAAAACCCAATAATTCATAAATATGCCCATATAGGGAGGAGAAGGCACCAAGGCTCATGCCGCCCTATCATTTAGATTTTTTTTTTAAATATTGCAGCATTTAAGGAAGGCTGGGCAGGGGGATTATGGTGCCATGTGCCCTCCGGGCCATTCCATTATTTAGTGTCTTGGGTCGCCTTCTATACATGAAGTTCTCTGGTGATCAGTGGCAATTTTCCTACAAATCACGTGCCTAGGGGCAGTGCCTGTTGGGGGAAGGGGAGGGGGTGGGGGGCACTTGGATGCTTGTGTTGGTACTGTCAGACCAAATGTACCAGTAGCAGCAAAATATTTACACTGTACTGTACCATATGCCATCGTGAATGGAGTGTAAACTGCCTCTGTAAGCTGTTATAATTTGTAAGGATGTATACATAAGCAAAATGAATATAATGTCATAGTGGCTTTAATTGGCTAGATCAAATGAGGACCAATCAGGGAAAATAATAAAATTAGACAGGGGGGACATTACATTTGTGCCTCCACCCTACAGGGCACCTTCACCTTTAAATCAGCTCCTGCTGGTGGTTCACTAGTTTATCTGGCTGCAGACGCAATCCGAATGTCATTGTCAGGTCAGCCAGGCACGTGATTCTATTGCACATTTTCGTAGGCTGTGATGATATGGCTGTGCTGCCATGCATAGATGGTGGCATCACAGTGAATGCTAATGAAGATTGCTTGCCTGCTGCTGTAATCGTGTGCCACAGCAGAGCTGATAGGCAAACCTGTGGCAGCTCACAAGAAGCTGGGGGGGGGGGGGGGGGGGCGAGGCAGTAGTAACTTAGTATATGAGTGACATGGCCAAACTACAAACATTTCTGATGCCCCATCACTCTTTGTCACCCTCTGCATCTCCCTGGATCCCTGTCATCATCCACTGCCTCTCCCTGACACTCTCTCCTGTCACCCTCTGTGTCTCTCTGTCACCCACTGCCACTCCCCCTCTCCCTGTCACTGCCTCTTCATGTCAACTTCTTTCTGTCACCCACTGCCTCTCCCCGTCACCCACTGCCTCTTTGTCTCCCACTATCTCTCTGCCATATCTCTCTCTTGTCACCCTCTCTCTGTCATCCACTGCCTCTCCCTGTCATCCCCTACATCACCCGCTGCCTCCCCCGTTACCCATTCCTTGGCGTCACCCACTGCAACTCCCTTGCATCATCCACTGCCTCTCACTGTCTGTAGAAAACTGTCTGAGATTGAGTTGAGGAGCTGAGCAGTGTTGTGTGCGAGGAGAGGGGCCAAGAGGTGGAGGAGAGGACTGTTACTGGGAGGCCAGAGCCTGGGAAGAGGAGCCTGGCTGTGACTGCTAAGGGGAGTGGGTGAGGACTGAGGTGGCAAAGGTTGTCATGAGCTTGGGAATGGGTGAGGAGGCTAGCACAAGGGGAGCAGGTAAGGAAGCATGATGAAAACAAAAGGGTGGCACAAGGATACAGCATTCCCTTTGAGGCCATGCCCCTTGTTGTGAGGCCACACCACTTCCTCTTCCCCCTCTTCCCCTGTTATGGTAACCTCCTATCATTTTGTCCTGGATCTGCCCCTGGAATGTACTGTGTTTTTCTAGAAATTGTTTATTAAATAATTAAGTAGGTTTTCATTGTTCTTAATATTGGTTCCATTGTTATAAAATGCAATTTAATTTGATTTCAAATGTTTGTGGAATTATTAGTAGCAAAAGCACTATTGACCATGTCAATATTTATTTTGTCAACCAATTAGACATTGTCCATGTATACTTCAGACTGTCTCGACATATAGAATATGGCCTACCATTAAAATGTATTATTTATTATTGTTCATGCTGTTATTTCTTAAAATGTAATGTTTATATCTTTGTATAAGTTAATTTTAGATTATTTAATTTATTTTATTGCACTCCTGTGTTACAGAAGGAGTAATTTGCCATATACAGTATTTCCACCACAATAACAAAAGAATTGTTCTTCAGCCATGAGAGAGAAAAAAAAGATTAATTATCACAGACTTCAAGTATTTCAAATGAGGGGAATAAATGGAAATGAGACTGTTAACTGCTGCTGTAATTGGATCTCTGCGTATCTCAGATTACTCATTCATAAACCGGGAAATGGAATGTTTCCATATGCTTTTATGTACCTTATGTGTTATACACATTTTGAGAAGACTTAATGTATAAATGTCTTCTAAGTGCGTACACTGAGCTTCAGTATCAGAGCGCAGGTCCTAGAGGCATGTACCATCTGCTTCTTAACTATTTGAAAAACTCATTTTCTGTTGATTTTTTTTCACTGTCAACAAATTTTCTATGATGTTGCCAATCATCTTCCATGATGTCTCATCATCAATGTAGCCATCACATAATTAAATAGAATGCAGAAAATTAACTTTTATGACTTTAAGCTATAGCCCATAAGTTACACATTATGTCAGCCAGTGTCTTTAGATGCAGTAATTTGCGCAGCACAGGACTCCCATTACAATGATGTAAAGTACACATGGATGACAGCCATTTAACCTATTTGCCCCTATTACAGGAAATGAATTAAATGTGCTCTCACAAACCTCCAAAGGGCATCAGTAAATCACATCTTGCATTGGGTTACAGTGAAGGTCCTAAATAGTAAAGTGCACCCATGAACATTTCCACAGGCAATGACACTGTACTTTTAATTAATTTTTAAACAATATTGCACAGTAAGAATTTTCAGCCTATATCAGACTTCATCAGACACCAGAAGATTGAAGGGACAAATGCTTCAAAATGAATAAATTAATAAAGAAATTGTAATAATAAAAAAAAAGTGACTATTAAATAAAATATACATTTTGTAACTATTAAACATTGCTTTATTTGTTAAATGTCACTTTTTAGGCTGGTGGCTAGCTACAGAGTCTAACGGACCCTTGGTATTTACCAGTAACTGCCACAAGGAACTGTGGACTTCACAGCCTTCTAGCTACTGTGCCCACCACTGTGACTAGATGGGTAGATGGATAAAAGTAACAGGCATGGTACAAAATTTGCAAGAAGTGAATCGACTGCTGAAAGATGCATTTTCCTAGTTTGAAATGAGAATGGTTTCCCTCACTTCCAGAGGGTGGGCTGACGGATACAGCTGCATCTTACAGAGTTCCCCAGATTCTCAGGCACTTTACTGGGCATCAACCACTGGACACCCACCACAAGGAGGGGACAGTGAGCAGTGAGGGGATAAGGACAGGCAAGGCACTGACACCATCGCAGATTCCTGCTCCCCATTTAGCCAGTGGAAGTCAGCCCTATGGCTTTCTGACCTGCAGGGTCTGCTCAGTGGCTTTACAGGTCCCGCTGCAGCACCTGTGACAACATTGTTCTCGCTGGAAGTGGGTAAGTCTGCCATCACGTGCTCTGCTGTGGTTGCAGCAAGCAGAAGCACTTCTTACCCCAGGGCCCTCCGGGTGCCGTACTGACTGGGTCTCTCCCACTACTAACAGCCTGGGGACTGTACTAAAACCAAAGCTTCCATATTATTTTACTGCTGCATTTAATAAATCTCACTAGTGCTTCTCACAGTTTATGATCACTCTCTGAGTACTGCTCTGATTATTGGCAGCCTCTTACAGCTTGGGACATATTTGTTTCCTCTTCTGCACATTATCTTTATAACTGGAGAAATATGTAGCCAAAACACAGTGGGGCTCGCAGGTGGCTCGTACTAAGGATAAAGTGGCCCTTTCAGGGACATGCTCCTCACTGATTTTGCAAAACCATGGGGACCCACTTGATTTATTTTATCAAAGTATAGCTCTTTATCAGTACAGAGGGCCAAGGAAATCTCTGACATTATCTCTCCACTGCTGGACTTAAAGCTGGCCCCCTTACAGGGGCAGTCCATTCAGTTGTTCTACAATTATCTCAACATTCTAATCACGTGACAGAGGTGGAGGACCAGCTGAACATGGTAGAAGATGAGTTACCCAAAGCAAAATTTCTTATTCACACTCATGAATCTACAGCCCTCCATGATATGTTGATTCAGAAAATAGAAATTTAAGCAACAACCTAAGATTAATAGGCCTTCCAAACTCAGTAAAGCCTAGAGATCTCTGGTATGCTCATGGCTCCCTGAAGCCCTGGTTATTGAGGCCTCTCCATCATCTTTCTTAGTTGAAAGGGATCAAAGAATTGGCCCTGATTTACAAGGCTCACAGCAGTGCCCATGTCCTGTTATTTTCAAAATTCTGAATTATGCTGATAAGGTCAAACATCTGGAGGCTTACTGCGAGTCCATTGATCTTTCTTATGATGGCCATAAATTTCTTATGTTTCAAAGCTTTTCCTTTCAAGTTTCGACTAAGATGCGTGAATTCTCTCCGGTCTGCAATGAATTGTTCACTAAAGGAATTTGCTTTGCCTAATTGTATCCAAAAAAGATTTGAAATCAGACAGCTTGTTTCTAGAAGAGGAGTTGGTTGATGTCTAGTCCACCTCCAACTCATCCACCAGGCCCACAAGTAAAATGCTCCCTCAAATTTCTTACTTGGAACGTGGAAGGGTTAAACAACCCTATAAAGATGAAAAGGGTTTTGCGTCATTTAAAACGGCACCGCCCTGATGTAGTTTTCTTGCAAGACTCACATTGAAAGCACAGGGACCATAGCACTTTAAGAGATACCTGGATACAAGAGCAGAGAAGTGCTTATACAACTAATTTATTCAATCTTTTTCTTATACCTTTTTGGATAAAAAGGCCGATCCTATTGAGAGATTCTTTTTTTGAAGGTACAGATTGAAATTTAATTATTTACATTTGTTTGTGTGTATGGTTGGGCCTGAGGTCTTGATCCATAAGATAGGGAATTAAGGGATACAGTTTATCAATTTCAGATCATGTCCCAGTCTGGTTTACATTTAAACTGGTATTCTCTCATCTCTCTTCAGGACATAAATACTGTATTTTCTGGCAGACTTCCAAGCTGATTTTGAGAGGTCATATTACAGTATATGTATCTTATAAGAAAAAGTCCCTCCAACAACGATTTCGCTAGGCTACTGACAGGGTTGCTGAGGCTTATGCTTGCTAATGTGTTGCGTAATCAATCAGATTCTCATGCTAATGAATAAAAAGATGCAAAAGCCATTTATGATGTATTGTGTACAAAGCAGGCCCAATTAACTCTCCATTCCAGATAAATACTTTAGATGGGGAAATTGCCCAAGCCGTCTTTTAGCAAATCTTGTGCAGTCACATACACCCCTCAAGACTATTTGTTCCATCCGTTTGGCATGGAGTGAATCCACCACATGGGGCTAATTCAGACCTGTTCGCTCGCTGTTTTTTTTTTTGCAGCCCTGCGTTCGCATAGTCGTCGCCCATAGGGGGGTGTATTTTCACTTTGCAAGTGTGCAAACGCATGTGTAGCAGAGCTGTACAAACAGATTTTGTGCAGTCTCTGAGTAGCCCAAGAGTTGCTCAGCCGCTGTGAACACTTCAGCCTGTCCGGGACCGGAATTGACATAAGGAACCTCTCTGCAAACGCTTGGACACGCCTGCGTTTTTCCAAACACTCCCAGAAAACAGTCAGTTGACACCCACAATCACCTTCTTCCTGTCGATCTCCTTGCAAAAGCCTGTGCGAATGGATCCTTCGCACAAACCCATCTCTGAGCGGCGATCTGCTTTGTACCCGTGCGACGCGCCTGCGCATTGTGGTGCATACGCAGTTTAGACCTGATCGCCCACCTTACGAAAACGCAGCCTAGCGATCAGGTCTGAATTAGCCCCACAGTTCAGCAATATTACGATAATTTATATGGGGCTCCACCTGATGATCATAATAATGGGATATAGTTTTTAAGGCAAGATGACCTATATAGACTTATGAAGCAGATACTGTAGGGAGGATGTTACAGAACAAGATATAGCCTTGATTATTAAAATATTGGCCACTGGCAAAACAACAGGCCCAGATGGATTTACAGCTACATATTATAAATTGCTCTTCCTGTATGTTGTACCTCATCTTTCATCTTTCAACCTTGTTTAAGTCTATCCTCTAGGGCATGGGTCTTCAACCTGCGGCCCTCCAGCTGCTGTGGAACTGCACATCCTAGCATACCCTGCCACAGATTTGCTATTAAGGCATGCTAAAACTGAGCAGGGCATGCTGGGATGTGTAGTTCCACAACAGCTGGAGGGCCACAGGTTGAAGACCCATGCTCTAGGGAAACCCAGCACCTCCACCTTTTAGCATGGCTTGTATAATTGTCCTTCCTAAGCCCACTAAGGACCATACTCTAGTCTCCTTATACCACAAGATTTCATTTCTGAATCAAGATTTGAAAATATTTTCTAAATTGTTGGCACTATGCCTCCAATTATTACTTCCCAAAATGCTCCACCCGGCACAAACTTGCTTTGTAAAGGGGTGCCATTCAATTCACAGTGTTAAGGGCAAACATAGTAGTGTTGTTAGTTGTGATGTGGATAAGGACTTCAATAGGGTATCTTGGCCGCATTTGTATTTCAAATTATCTACGTTTTGAACCACAATTTATTTGTTCCGACCGCTATATAGTGACCCTGAAGCCTTTATCACTATTAACTTCTAAACCACTTGCGTGGCTTGGTCTTATCAGATGTGATTAAGCCAGGCTGGACGTTCCCTCACATGGTCGCATCTGATGCCACCAGTCCGAAATGGCCACTGTGCGGCTGCTGGATGACAATCTTCCAGCAGCTGCCACTCTCAGAAGGAAATCCTGGTCCCACTACTTCCTGGTAAAAAAAAAAGCAGCCCTTACCTTCCCTGTGTACACCCAGCAGCTACAAAGAGGCACATCTATCATAAAAATGTAAAGTCACGATGGTCGCAATGTTCTGATCATTGTTAAACTGATATATATCGCCAAGAGATGAGCGGGTTCGGTGCTCAGAGTACCGAACCCTACCGGACCCTACCTGGATCCGACTCGGACACCAGAATGAGGCAAAACGTTATCATCCCGCTGTCGGATTCTCGCGGGGTTTGGATTCCATATAAGGAGCCGCCATCATTTTCACTCCGGCATTGGAGAGTGTAGAGAGAGGACGTGTCTCAGTTCTCTCAGTGTCCGTGTTTTGTGCTGTACTTGTCCAGTAACAGTGGTTGTGTCCTCTTGCTGCCATATGTCCAGTGTTGCTGTATAAGTCCAGTCCAGTGGTGCTGTGTTGTGCTGCATCAGTTCAGTGGTGGTGTATTGTGCTGCATCAGTCCAGTGGTAGTGTTTTGTGCATCAGCCATCAGTCATTCCAGTGACCAGTCACAGTGGTATACTCTGCTGCTAAGTGTCCAGTGCTGCTGTATAATAGTTAATAACAAGTCCCTTACAGTGTTGCTGTGTTGTCCTGCATCAGACCAGTGGTAGTGTCCTGTGCATCAGCCATCAGTCATTCCAGTGACCAGGCAGTCACAGTGGTATACCCTGCTGCCATATGTCCTGTGCTGCTGTATAATCATTAATAACAAGTCCCTTACAGTGTTGCTGTGTTGTCCTGCATCAGACCAGTGGTAGTGTCCTGTGCATCAGTCATTCTAGTGACCAATCACAGTGGTATACTCTGCTGCTATATGTCCAGTGCTACTGTATAATAATTAATAACAAGTACCTTACAGTGTTGCTGTGTTGTCCTGCATCAGACCAGTGGTAGTGTCCTGTGCATCAGTCATTCCAGTGACCAGGCAGTCACAGTGGTATACTCAGCTGCCATATGTCCAGTGCTGCTGTATAATAATAACAAGACCTTTACAGTGTTGCTGTGTTGTCCTGCATCAGACCAGTGGTAGTGTCCTGCGCATCAGCCATCAGTCATTCCACTGACCAGGCAGTCACAGTGGTATACTCAGCTACCATATGTCCAGTGCTGCTGTATAATAATAACAAGTCCTTTACAGTGTCGCTGTGTTGTCCTGCATCAGACCAGTGGTAGTGTCGTGTGCATCAGCCATCAGTCATTCCACTGACCAGGCAGTCACAGTGGTATACTCTGCTGCCATATGTCCAGTGCTGCTGTATAATAATAACAAGTCCCTTACAGTGTTGCTGTGTTGTCCTGCATCAGACCAGTGGTAGTGTCCTGTGCATCAGCCATCAGTCATTCCAGTGACCAGTCACAGTGGTATACTCTGCGGCTATATGTCCAGTGCTGCTGTATAATAATTAATAACAAGTCCCTTACAGTGTTGCTGTGTTGTCCTGCATCAGACCAGTGGTAGTGTCCTGTGCATCAGCCATCAGTCATTCCAGTGACCAGTCACAGTGGTATACTCTGCTGCTACATGTCCAGTGCTGCTGTATAATAATTAATAACAAGTCACTTACAGTGTTGCTGTGTTGTCCTGCATCAGACCAGTGGTAGTGACCTGTGCATCAGTCATCACTCATTCCAGTGACCAGGCAGTCACAGTGGTATACTCTGCTGCCATATGTCCAGTGCTGCTGTATAATAATAACAAGTACCTTACAGTGTTGCTGTGTTGTCCTGCATCAGACCAGTGGTAATGTCCTGTGCATCAGCCATCAGTCATTCCAGTGACCAGGCAGTCAGGCAGTCACAGTGGTATACTCTGCTGCCATATGTCCAGTGCTGCTATATAATAATAAGTCCCTTACAGTGTTGCCGTGTTGTCCTGCCTCAGACCAGTGGTAGTGTCCTGTGCATCAGCCATCAGCCATTCCAGTGACCAGGCAGTCACAGTGGTATACTCTGCTGCCATATGTCCAGTGCTGCTGTATAATAATAACAAGTACCTTACAGTGTTGCTGTGTTGTCCTGCATCAGACCAGTGGTAATGTCCTGTGCATCAGCCATCAGTCATTCCAGTGACCAGGCAGTCAGGCAGTCACAGTGGTATACTCTGCTGCCATATGTCCAGTGCTGCTATATAATAATAAGTCCCTTACAGTATTGCTGTGTTGTCCTGCATCCGTCCAGTGGTAGTGTCCTGTGCATCAGCCATCAGCCATTCCAGTGACCAGGCAGTCACAGTGGTATACTCTGCTGCCATATGTCCAGTGCTGCTGTATAATAATAACAAGTTTCTTACAGTGTTGCTGTGTTGTCCTGCATCAGACCAGTGGTAGTGTCCTGTGCATCAGTCAGTCCAGTGACCATTCGCAGTGGTGGTGTCCTCTGCTGCCATATGCCCAGTGCTGCTGTATAATTAGCTGTGTTGTCCTGCATCAGACCAGTGGTAGTGTCATGTGCATCAGTCAGTCCAGTGACCATTCACAGTGGTGGTGTCCTCTGCTGCCATATTTCCAGTGCTGCTGTATAAATCCAGTCCATTGCAGTGGTGCTGTGTTGTCCTGCATCAGTCCAGTGGTGCTGCCATATAAGTTGAGTGGTGCTGTCCTGTGCTGTATATTATTTACTCCAAATAAAGGGGTTATCAATATTTAATCCAAATAATTTTTACAGGGTTTGCCCTGTGTGGTGCAGAGGTACGCTCTCCTGTGCTGCATTTTGTTATATAACTCCAGAAAAATAATGGAGAACAAAAATTTGGAGGATAAAATAGGAAAAGATCAAGAACCACTTCCTTCTACTGCTGCTGCTGCTACCGCTGCTGCTGTTGTTGCTGGGAGTCGATCGTCATCCCAGAGGGGAAGTCGGAAGACCACTTGTACTACTTCAACTAAGCAATTGACTGTCCAACTGTCCTTGGTGAGGAAGATGAAATATGACAGCAGTCACCCTGTTGCAAAGCAGATTACTGAGGCCATAAAAACTATGCTGGTTTTAGACGTGCATCCGGTATCCGCCATTAGTACAGTGGGACTGCAGTGCCACTCCTAGATGGGCCAGGTGTTTGTGCCGCACACCTGTGTCGCTTAGCTTAGTCATACAGCTACCTCATTGCACCTCTTTTTCTTCTTTGCATGATGTGCTGTTCGGGGCCTATTTTTTAAAAGTGCCATCCTGTCTGACACTGCAGTGCCACTCCTAGATGGGCCAGGTGTTTGTGCCGCACACTTGTGTCGCTTAGCTTAGTCATACAGCCACCTCGGTGCAACCTTTTAGCCTAAAAACAATATTGTGAGGTGTTCAGAGTAGACTAGAAATGAGTGGAAATGAATATTATTGAGTTTAATAATACAGTAGGATCAAAATTACCCCCAAATTCTGTAATTTTAGCTGTTTTTATGTTTTTTTTAAAAATCATCCAGATCCAAAACCAAAACACGAAAGGGTGGTTTTGGCAAAACCAATCCAGATCCAAAACACGAGCATGGAACCAGAACCAAAAGCAAAACACAAAACACGAAAAGTGCACGCCGCACATCTCTAGTAAATACTGGCTGCTTTATTTTTACACTGCAATTTAGATTTCAGTTTGAACACACCCCACCCAAATCTAACTCTCTCTGCACATGATCCATCTGCCCCACCCTGCAGTGCACATGGGGGGTCTTTCCGAGTTGTTCGCTCATTGCTGATTTTCGCTATACTGCGATTAGTCGCTTACTGCGCATGCCCATGGTACGCAGAGCGCATGCGCTTAGTTATTTTACTAAAAACATAGCTGTTTTGCTGTAGCATCTGCGGCGCTTTTCAGTCGCACTGGTGTTCGGTAAATGATTGACAGGAAAGGGGCATTTCTGGGCGGCAACTCAGCGTTTTCCCGGCGTTGTCTAAAAAACGCAGGCGTGTCAGGGAAAAACGCGGGAGTGTCTGCAGAAACGGGGGAGTGGCTGGGCGAACGAACCAGGAACTAAACGGACTGAGCTGATCGCAGTGTAGGAGTAAGTCTCGAGCTACTCAGAAACTGCTAAGAATTATTTATTCGCAATTCTGCTAATCTTTCGTTCGCAATTCTGCTAAGCTAAGATACACTCCCAGAAGGCGGCGGCCTAGCGTGTGCAATGCTGCTAAAAGCAGCTAGCGAGCGAACAACTCGGAATTACCCCCATGGTTTTGCCCAACTGCTAACAAATTTGCTGCTGCGATCAACTCTGAATTAGGCCCTTAAAGACTACAACTCTCTGAGCCAATAGTGGGTTTTAAGATTAATTGCACTAGGACTGAAGATTTGTTGAGGAGGCCAGAGGGGGGTGGGGAGGTTCTTTCCCTTTTCAGTAGGCAAGTGGACATTTCATGTACAGTATCTAGGCATAAAAATAACTTCCCACCCTTCCAGGCTTTATTAAATAAATTATGCTCCACTCTTGCAGAGAACATACTCTGCAAACTGGGCCCATCTACCTTCTTATACAGTATTGGCAGGTGTCATCTCTACAAAATGATATGTTTTTCATGGTTGTATTACATCCTTCAGATGCTGCCGATTATACTAACCAAGTGAGATTTGGGGCTCCTTAATCAGGCTTTAAAAAAAATTATATGGAGGGGGAGTAAGCAATCGAGAATCTCATTGTTCAAAATACATCAACAATCCCAGTTGGGGGGGGAGTTAAATTGTCCTGTCTTAAACAATATTCCTTGGGCAGGGTGAACAACACATGGATCTAGCCATGCAGTGCATATCATATTACACATGTTTCAAAAGGTCTTATTTCCTTGTATGGCTTATCTCACATTGTCACCTTTGTAGTGCACAGCACAGGTCCAGTTTAGTAAAGATGTTCGCTTGCCGAAGAGGTTTAAAATGTTGTGGCTCTCTGGGTTTTGGATTGTGATAGCTTGAATATGAATGCAGGGCCTACCACCATCCCTCCCCTTCCCCTCTCTGCTCAATAAGCCTAAGAAGGCATACTGTATGTGTCAGATCTGCAAAATGAAAGTTGATTTAAATTTTTTTTTGTGAGCATGCACAACACACATTAGTATATAGTTATGCAGATGGAAGTACACCCACGTCAACATCAGCCCCATGGTTGTCCATCAACTAGTTCAGTCCATTTAATTCTAGTATTTCTTTAAATCGGATGAACTGCAGAAGAGCACTTTGGAAGGGGCCATACTGAAGGGTCTGTATATTTACCTACAAACACCATTGTCCCCCACCCCCTAACCTCTTTCTGACTGTATATGTGATTGGAAATACAGGGTTGTTAGAATGAAAGTATCCATATTTAGAGCACTCTGGAGCTTTAGCACAGGCTTGTAATGGTGAGAAATGTGGACAGGTACTTCAGAGAATATGCTAGCCATTTACTGAAAAATAAAAATATACTTTCACCAGGTAGCAATGTGATGATACAAATCTGTTGGGGAATGCTACAATTGTTCAATGTGTCCTCCATTGTGGTCAGGGCCTGACTGGCGCATGAAAGGCCGATAGGCAGGTGGGCCGGTCCGGTCCCACAGTGAGCCCTCTAAGACCCCTTTCACACCGCAGCTTATACCCGGTATTTTGCCGTTTTAACTGGCTTCCTAAACGGGTCAAGCTGCGATGTGAAAGGGTCCCCTTCAATTTACCGTTTTCAAAATACCGGTATATTGAAACGGTAAAAAAGAAGGGTCCTACCCGTTTCAGTCCCATTTCACTGTGCAGTGTGAAAGGGTCTGAAACGGTATTTGCAAGCCCCAGAAGATGATAGGCTGTCTCCATGTGTGATGTCACCAGCCACAACCAGGAAACAGCTTGGAAAACACAGGAGACACATGAGAGAGTGGCTTTATAAACGTTTAAATGTGAAAAACACGGAAAAAATGGCGTGGGGTCCCCCCTCCAAAGCATAACCAGCCTCGGGCTCTTCGAGCTGGTCCTGGTTCTAAAAATGCGGGGAAAAAATTGACAGGGGATCCCCCGTATTTTTAAAACCAGCACCGGGCTCTGCGCCTGGTGCAAAAAATACGGGGGACAAAACGAGTAGGGGTCCCCCGTATTTTTCACACCAGCATCGGGCTCCACTAGCTGGACAGATAATGCCACAGCCGGGGGTCACTTTTATGCCGTGCCCTGCGGCCGTGGCATTAAATATCCAACTAGTCACCCCTGGCCGGGGTACCCTGGGGGAGTGGGGACCCCTTCAATCAAGGGGTCCCCCCCCCAGCCACCCAAGGGCCAGGGGTGAAGCCCGAGGCTGTCCCCCCCATCCAATGGGCTGCGGATGGGGGGGCTGATAGCCTTTGTTGTAAATGAAAAGATATTGTTTTTTCCAGTAGTACTACAAGTCCCAGCAAGCCTCCCCGCAAGCTGGTACTTGGAGAACCACAAGTACCAGCATGCGGGAGAAAAACGGGCCCGCTGGTACCTGTAGTTCTAATGGAAAAAAAATACCCAAATAAAAACAGGACACAGACACCGTCGACAGTAAAACTTTATTACACACTGCCGACACACACATACTTACCTATGTTCACACGCCGACATCGGTCCTCTTCTCCATGTAGAATCCAGGGGTACCTGAAAATAAAAGATCAATATACTCACCTCAACCAGGCTCCAGAGATAAATCCACGTACTTGGAGAAAAAAACAAACCGGACAACCGACCACACGGACTGAAAGGGGTCCCATGAGACCCCTATCCCCGAATGAGACCTGTCAGTGACAGCTGTCACAGAAAGGTCTCTTAAGCCAATCAGGAAGCGCTACTTCCGTGGCGCTCACCTGATTGGCTGTGCGCTGTCTGTGCTGTGACAGCGCATCGCACAGCTCCGTCCATTATATTCAATGGTGGGAACTTTGCGGCTAGCGGTGGGGTCACCCGCCGGTCAGCGGCTGACCGGCGGGTGACCCCACCGCAAGCCGCAAAGTTCCCACCATTGAAAGTAATGGAGCGGCTTTGCGATGCGCTGTCTGACAGCTCAGACAGTGCACAGCCAATCAGGTGAGCGCCACGGAAGTAGCGCTTCCTGATTGGCTGAAGGGACTTCAGTGACAGGAGTCACGTGATGTCCCGGCATTCGGGGAGAGGGGTCTCATGTGTCAGCATGGGACCCATTTCGGTCCGCAGGTCCGGGTGTTCGTTTTCTTTTTTTGCCAAGTCCGTGGATTTATCTCTGGACCATGGCTGAGGTGAGTATATTGAACTTTTATTTTCAGGTACCCCTGGATTCTACATGGAGAAGAGGACCGATGTCGGCGTGTGAACATAGGTAAGTATGTGTGTGTCGGCAGTGTGTAATAAAGTTTTACTGTCGACGGTGTCTGTGTCCTGTTTTTATTTGGGTATTTTTTTTCCATTAGAACTACAGGTACCAGCGGGCCCGTTTTTCTCCCGCATGCTGGTACTTGTGGTTCTCCAAGTACCAGCTTGCGGGGGAGGCTTGCTGGGACTTGTAGTACTACTGGAAAAAACAATATCTTTTCATTTACAACAAAGGCTATCAGCCCCCCCATCCGCAGCCCATTTGATGGGGGGGGGACAGCCTCGGGCTTCACCCCTGGCCCTTGGGTGGCTGGGGGGGGGACCCCTTGATTGAAGGGGTCCCCACTCCCCCAGGGTACCCCGGCCAGGGGTGACTAGCTGGATATTTAATGCCACGGCCGCAGGGCACGGCATAAAAGTGACCCCCGGCTGTGGCATTATCTGTCCAGCTAGTGGAGCCCGATGCTGGTGTGAAAAATACGGGGGACCCCTACTCGTTTTGTCCCCCGTATTTTTTGCACCAGCACCAGGCGCAGAGCCCGGTGTTGGTTTTAAAAATACGGGGGATCCCCTGTCAATTTTTTCCCCGCATTTTTAGAACCAGGACCAGCTCGAAGAGCCCGAGGCTGGTTATGCTTTGGAGGGGGGACCCCACGCCATTTTTTTCCTGTATTTAACCATTCCATCTAAAAAATAAAAAAAAAATTTAAAAAAATATATAAATAATACTTGTGCCTCCAAAAAAGACAAACCAAGTACCTAATCCCATCTAATAAAAATAGATATGCTTCAAGCTGCTGGGTTCCATCGTACGACTATCCAAATTATTAATAATGAATTAATTAGTGATTAATAATAATGTGTGGGCCAGAAAAGTCCATTTATAATGACAACCACTGTTTTCTATGGGTGAAACGGGTTCAGTGTGAAAGGTACCAAAACGGGAATGAAATGGTAATTTACTGGTTACAACATGAGCAGAGCCGGCCCTAGCCAATATGATGCCCTAGGCAAGATTTTGGCTGGTGCCCCCTAGCACTACCGCTGGTTCAGCCTCTGACCTTCCACCTCTTTCCCAGTACCATCACCCCTCACCCATAGCAGTCCTTATTTTGGTGTTTGTACCCCCTATATTTGAAATAGGAACAGTTCGCACATTTGGCGCACAGCCCAAAAAGGGGGGTGTTTGCTGGCAAGGGGCATGGCCACACAATAACCCCAATTCCAATTACGCCACACAGTACTGCAACTTTATTCACATTTGATCATGTGATAGTGTCTATAATTCATATTACATCCCACAGTAGTATCACTTTACCTTATTAACGTTACTCCTCACAGTAGAGCCCCTTATTCACATTACATCACACTGAATTGCTCCTTATATTCACATTACACCACACCCTATTGCTCTTTATTCACATTAGACGAAACAGTAGTGCCCTTTCTATACGCAACGCCACATAGTAGAGCACCTGAGCACCTTATACACATAATGCCACACATTAGTAATCCATTTATACACATTCCACACAGTAATGCCCCTTACACATATGAGACACCTTATTATTGTCCTTATAAAAATAATGCGCCTTACACATTATGACAACCTTTAGTAATACCCTTTTACACATAATGTCCCTTACACATATGCTGCACATTAATGCCCTTATACACATAATGATACACAGTGCCCCTACACATTTGCTGCACATTATTAGTGCCCCTATACACATAATGACATACATACAGTAGTACCCTGTTACACATATGCCGCACATTATTAATGCCCTTATACACATAATGACACACATAGTGCCCCTTACACATATATTGCACATTATTAATTCATTTATACATGACACACATAATGCTCCTTACACATATTCCGAACACTACTGCACAACAAACCCACTCACATGCACAGAACACTCACACTGCCACTAACACTGTGACATCTGCCTCTGCTTGGATACAGATGTGTCCTCATAAATCTTGCCTCAATGCTAACGTCGGCCACACCTTTTTTATTTTATTTTTTATGAAAATGCATCTTATTTGCATTGCTATGTGGCTAGGATGCACAAGCAGCTTCTGATGATTAAAATGATATGCTGCATGCCTATATACTGCGTGAGACTGTGGCTGTATCTGCATATGAAATGCTACACACAGAATATAGGCATGCCGCATATCATTTTAATCAGCAGAAGCTGCTGATGCCCCTAGGCATATCAAATGCCCTAGGCAATTGCCTAGTTTGCCTATGCCTATGGCCGGCTCTGAACATGAGATGTGAAAGGGGTTTAACTGCTCAGACCCGTTTTAAGAACCGTTTCAAATACCATTTCAAAAGCAGGTTTTGCGATGTGAAAGCAGCATAAGCATCGCCATAGAATTTTTTTATTTTATTTTTTTTTGGGGGGGGGGGGCGAGGCCACGCCCCCTTGACTCACAGCACGCCCCCATACATCTTGACGGCAAATGCCTGGGCCAAAACGGAGACCCAGTCCATCGCTGATTGTGGCCAACAACAGTGTACAAACAAAAACAGCACAATGTTTTATTTTATTTTTCAGATCAGACAGGATAAAAACCCACATACTAAGAGTCACATGGGATGAGGTCCAGTGATCAGGTGACCAAGATGTCTGAAACTAGCAGCTAAAGATCATTCTTCAGTAATGTGCTGCCATAGCAATTGTATTGCCACATCAACACCTGGTACCAAAATGTCAAACTCTTATTTCTGCAATAAATGGCAACTGTATCCTATGAAAAACATGTTGGGCAAATTTCTGTTCATAACGAATACCTTTTTAGCATTCCTTTAATTGGACTGAGAACCCCTAAAACTTTCCTATAGATTTTGCTATTCACCAAACCCCCCCCCCCCCCCCCCCAGAAGATCTGTGCAGTGCTTGTGGATAAACTTGCAGTGACTGATGCAAGGAGTCCTCTTTGAGATGCCTAAAATGTCATAATAGTTTTTACAACTCATTCAGTGTGATGATCATCTACACCTGGTTTCCTCCATCTTTATTGTTGTTTTTTATTGTTGTTTTTTTCTAATGTGCCATTGCATTATCATGAATGTTCAGGCTGCAGCCCTGTGTCTCTTAAAATATACAATGTGATTTAGTCCCAAAGAGCAATTATTTCAATCTGACAAACCTGGTCTCACTCAGTATAAAATGTTAAGTGCCATAATAAAGATAATCATGAGGGAGAGAGTCTCAAGCACATGCAATGAACCTAAATCGATTGCCTCGTCAAATCAATAGGGTAAGAACTTTCAAGGCCAAACAGACTCCTGTTGTCCTTCACAGATCACTGCTTTACATTCACATATCATAGCAGAGCTACTTAATGTGCATCAATTTCACTACTGATAGGGCTACAATGAGCTGAATCTCATCAGAACCCTTTCACTTCACTGGGGAATTTTATTTCAAGTTGGAGTTCTCACCAAGCACAACTGATCAATAAGGAAAGTGCAGACGGTCCCTACAGATTACTTATTTTTCTTGAAGTTCGCCGGTAAAAAATAGATTTCAAGTTACAAAATTAAATAAAGTATGTGCATCCAGCAACAGTGATTCCCTTGTGCCGCGTGTTTAGGATTGAATTGTTAGTTACAATTGGGTTTGAATACAAGCAGGTTCCTGCCATTGGGACATTATGTGAGTTTGTGAAGCAGGTGCGATGAATGTTATACAAGTTCATTTAACCCTTTGTACCAAATGCATGGACCATGGCAGACAGATGACAGACTGCTGGATAGCCTACTGGTAAATGTTTACTAAACAAAGTCATCAACCAAGGATCAAAGCTCAGTAGCATACTTGCCTACCTGAGCCTCTCCATGAGTGAGAAAATGCTCTGTTCCTGGACTTTCCTGGTAATGTATGATTGCCATCACCTGTGGTGAGCTAGTTAATTGATAAGAAAGGTGTTTCACCACAGGTGATGGCAATCATACATTACCAGGAGAGTCCAGGAACAGAGCATTTTCTCCCTCATGGAGAGGGTCAGGTAGGCAAGTATGCTCAGTAGACGCTCACTTCTTGTATTTTCATGCAACATGGATTGTATCTCCTCTTAAGAAAGGTAAGTGGTGGTGTCTTTTTAACATGGAACAAAAACAGTTCAATACAGATGTGTCCTCAATTAACTATCCTTCTGGCCGGACATACACATGGCTTTTTGTAACTACCATATCACAAGCAGTCTTGCCGAGAGGGGGGGGGGGTACAAATTACCCAGGCCCAGGTCTGATGGAGGGGCCCAGTGAGGGTCCAGTAGGGGCCCAGGCCCCTCCCCCTTATCTAGCAGCAGCAGCTGCAGCTCTTTTCCTCAGCCCAGCACACGCTGATGTGTACTTGGCTGCAGTGTGGCTATGGAGGTGCTTAAAATACTATTTTTTTCAGTATTTTTTTCTAAGGGTACATGACCACACCTCCTGTGATTAGGCCACACCCCTTGAAAAGTACCTGGGCCCATTCCAGCTCTCGACTGCCCTGATCACAAGCAATACAACTGTACAATAGTTTGTGGCTACTTATGATTTGTATCACTCCTTGCTGCTCTACCAGACGTAGTGAAGCTACATATGTATTCTGTTTAAGCATGTATACTAAAACAAAGAAGAAATTCAATATGTTTGAAGAGTAGGTGTTTAAACTACCAAACTTCATAACTTGACCCATTCTACCTTGAATACCACGCTTGGCTCCTGTATTCGCTTGCTTTTCCTGCTCATGCAGAAACTGTGTTGTATTCCTTCAGTTGATGAGAAAGCTGTATGAAATAGAATCTGAGAAATACTGTAGGACCATTTAAAAAGCTGCATCACATCAAAACTAAAATTTTATACACAACAACGCACAACCGGATCCCCCCCCCCCTGAACTTTGCGATCCGAGCCGAGATTCAAGCCCAGCTCGGGTCTTCCCACCAGCTTCGATGACGTCATCGAGGCAAAAAGTCATCATCCCGCTGTTGGATTCTCATGGGTTTTGGATTCTATATACGTTCCAATGCATCGGAGACATCTTTACTCCGGCATTGGAGAGCGTAGTGGATGGACGTATCCATCTCAGTACTGCTTGGCATGCGGCGGGTGGGGGTGCCCTGTGTGCTGTATCTGAAAAAGGGTTGCTCTGTCTGCTGTATTTGAAAAGGGTGCTCTCTCTCTCTCTGTCAGCTGTATCTGTAAAGGGGTGCTATCTCTGTCAGCTGTATCTGAAAGGGGTGCTCTCTCTTTGTCAGCTGTATCTGTAAAGGGGTGCTATCTCTGTCAGCTGTATCTGAAAGGGGTGCTATCTCTGTCAGCTGTATCTGAAAGGGGTGCTCTCTCTGTCATCTGTATCTGAAAGGGGTACTCTCTGTCTGCTGTATCTGAAAAAGGGGTACCCTGTCTGCTGTATCTGAAAGGGGTGATCTATCAATCCATCCATTCAGGTGCTCTGTCCCAGTGTAAAATTAAAATAATAAAAGCTTACAACAAAAAGCCTAAAATTCTAATAAAAAAATATATATTTTTTTTGTTTATGCTGTACCCCAGTGTACTATACAATTTTTATTTCATAAGTACTGTGACACTGCCGGTCAGACCGCATTATATTATTTCCTACTCATACATGTATTGTGCGATGCTGTCGGTAAAGTCAACCGCAGTGTGTAATTATTTATAATGTATATTTCTGACTAATTTGCGCAACGCTGTCGGTTAAGGGCAACCCCACTTTGTGTTGATAGAAATCGAGGCTACTACTAATGCTGAAGCTGCTGCCACTAGTCATTGACAATGCAAGTCTGTCAACATCATCTGCTAAGGCAGATGCCCAGGGGCATAGAGGGCTTAGGCCAGGGTATGTAAAACCATTTAATTTTAGAGTGGTAAAGAAAAAAATCAAAAGGAAAATTAGCTACAGAAGAAGTAAGATAAACTGCACATTCAGAATCAGAACCATCAGACATTCTCGAGGAATGTTTAGGGGTGTCCACGTCAGCAGACATTTCTCACACTGTCCTCATAGAGAAGCCTATTTCACCTCCTTCCACCGTTCTGAACCATCTAAATATGTGGGGAGCAGTACAAGCAAAGATGGTGATGAATCTGATGAGGAGGGTGATGAATCTGATGAGGAGGACATAATACAAATTGAGGATTTGTGTGTGGAAGTGGGAGAGGATGAGGGGGATATGTGTGTACTAACTGACAGTGAGCATGTCAATGATGATGTTGTTGTGTAAGTCAGCCACCGTTGGCTGCAGTTGTTGACCACGATAAAAAGAAAGCCATTGCAATGCCTGGGCATAAAACCAAAAAAGTCACCTCTTGGGTGTGGGATTATTTTCACCTCAATCCTGACAATGTTTATGAAAGCATCTGCTCCATTTGTGATGCCAAATTTAGTAGAGGCAGGAACGTTAGCCATCTAGGCACCTCCTCCATGTTACGTCATTTGTGGCAAAGACATGAAATGTATTGTATAAGATTATAATGCTATTAACGCCTCATCATCAACATCCTCAGAGTAATTCTTAAAGGAGGAAGTCCTTCTAAAAAATTGTTTTGTGGGGGCCCAAACAAACCAATCATATCAGCCACAAATGACGGTCCTTGTCGATGAAATTATTGATTTTTTTAAACTGTGCATGTCCTATTTAATATATACAACATAAGGGTGGGTAGGTTAGAGGTCCCAAGGACAATTACATCTTGCACCTTATTTTTTTTGCATTATGTGCTCTTTGGAACATTTTTTGGGCATAGTTTATAAAACTGCCATCCTGTATGCTACTGCAGTGCCACTCCTAGATGTGCCAGATGTTTGTGCCACCCACTTATGTCACTTAGCCAAGTCATCCAGCTACCTCAGTGCACCCTTTTGGCCTAAACTAGATAAAAACAATATTGTGAGCTTTGAGGTGTTCAAAATAGACTTGAAATGGGTGGAAATGAATGATATTGAGGTTAATACTACTGTAGGAATAAAAACACAACCAAATTCTGTGATGTTAGTTGTTTTTATGATTAAAAAAAAAATTAGAACCAAGATCAAAACACACAAGGGAAGTTTTGGCAAAACCAATCCAAAACCAAAACACGAAAAACAAACCAAAACCAAATCCCCAAAAATGGCAGGTGCACATCTCTGTTAATAATGGAAACAGATTTCTGAATGCTGCATGTTATTCTTAAAGTGTGTACACACGGTGAGATCTTTGCTTTCGATTTTGACTATATAGTCAAAATCACAAGGAAAGTTAATGCTAATCGCAAGGTGTAGCCACCTTGCGATCCTGATTCGATACCAATGTGTACTCCTGCGGGGTCGGTATCATAAGGCTAGATATACTGTGCAGGCAAGTCAATATAGTGTACTATCTAGTACAAAGTATAGTCAAAATTAGAGATGAGCGGGTTTGGCTCTCAGAGAACCGAACCATACCGAACTTCACCATTTGAGTCCGGTTCCGAGCCAGGCTTGGGTTTTCCCGCCTGACTCGGAAACCCGAACGAGGCAAAACGTCATCATCCCACTGTCGGATTCTCGCGGAATTTGGATTCCATATAAGGAGCCGCACGTCCCCGCCATTTTCACTCCGGCATTGGAGAGTGTACAGAGAGGATGTGTCTCCGTTCTCTCAGTGTCCGTGGCTTGTGCTGAATCTGTCCAGTCACAGTGCTTGTGTCCTCTGCTGCCATATGTCCAGTGGTGCTGTGTTGTGCTGCATCAGTTCAGTGGTGGTGTGTTGTGCTGCATCAGTCACAGTGGTGGTGTCCTCTGCTGCCATATGTCCAGTGCTGTCCAGTGGTGCTTTGTTGTGCTGCATCAGTTCAGTGGTGGTGTCCTTTGCTGCCATATGTCCAGTGCTGCAGTACAATAAGTCCCTTACAGTATTGCTGTGTTGTCCTGCATCAGACCAGTGGTAGTGTCCTGGGCATCAATCAGTCCAGTGACCATTCACAGTGGTGGTGTCATCTGCTGCCATATGCCCAGTGCTGCCCAGTGCTGCTATATAATTATCTGTGTTGTCCTGCATCAGACCAGTGCTAGTGTCCTGTGCATCAATCAGTCCAGTGACCATTCACAGTGGTGGTGTCCTCTGCTGCCATATGTCCAGTGCTGCTGTATAATAAGTCCCTTACAGTGTCGCTGTGTTGTCCTGCATCAGACCAGTGGTAGAGTCCTGGCCATCAGTCATTCCATTGACCAGGCATTCACAGTGGTATACGCTGCTGCTATATGCCCACTGCTGCCGTATAATAATAATAATAATAATAATAATAACAACCACAAGTCCCTCACAGTGTTGCTGTGTTGTGCTGCATCAGGCCAGTGGTAGTCTCCTGGCCATCAGTCATTCCAGTG
The DNA here is from genome assembly GCF_028390025.1 of Pseudophryne corroboree. Taxonomy (NCBI): domain Eukaryota; kingdom Metazoa; phylum Chordata; class Amphibia; order Anura; family Myobatrachidae; genus Pseudophryne; species Pseudophryne corroboree. The sequence goes on along the minus strand of NC_086444.1, from coordinate 326,730,737 downwards.
ACCAAGCAGTCACAGTGGTATACGCTGCTGCTATATGTCCACTGTTGCCGTATAATAATATCAACAACAACCACAAGTCCCTCACAGTGTTACTGTGTTGTGCTGCATCAGACCAGTGGTAGTGTTCTGGCCATCAGCCATCAGTCATTCCTGTGCCGCATATTGTTATATAACTCCAGAAACATAATGGAGAACAAAAATTTGGAGGATAAAATAGGGAAAGATCAAGAACCACTTCCTTCTAGTGCTGAAGCTGCTGCCACTAGCCATGACATAGATGATGAAATGCAATCGTCGTCTGCCAAGGCCGATGGCCAATGTGATAGTAGAGGGAATGTAAAATTCAAACAGCCAAAGTTCAGTAAAAAGACCCAAAAAAATAAATTTAAATGGTCTGAGGAGAAACATATACTTGCCAATATGCCATTTACGATATGGAGTGGTTAGGAACGCAGTGGCGGAACTGTGGGAGGCAATGGAGTCGACTGCCGCCGGCTCCTGACCTGCAGGGGGCACTTCTCCATTGCCTCCCACTGCCCGACAATCCAGATGGAGGAGCTGTGTCACTATCGTGACACGGCAGCAGCAGCTGCCTCCTCGTATGCACAGACAGCTCAGTTGACAGCTGGCTGCAGCTAGGGGAAGCTCCAGCGTACAGCAGATCACAGGACTTTGAGCTGTCAGGCTGAAGCTCTCTCTTCCTCCATCATGGGGTTAGCAACAGGTAGGCACTGGCACCACCTGCCTCAAGCTGCTGCATTGTGTGTGTGTGTGTGTGTGTGTGTGTGTTATGTGTGTGAATATTTTTAAGTGAGGTGTGTATGTCTGTGTTTTTTAAAAGAAAGTTGTGTGTTTAAGTGAAAGAGGCGTGTGTGTGTGTGATTGTATGTAAGTAAAAGTGGCATGTGTGTGTGTGTAATTGTGTGTACCTAAAAGTGGCATGTGTGTGTAATTGTGTGTGTAAGTGAAAAAGGCATGTGTGTGTTTGTGTAATTGTGTGTGTGTAAGTGAAAATAACACGTGTGTGTGTGTAATTGTGTGTAAGTGAAAGTGACGTGTGTGTGTGTGTAATTGTGTGAAAGTGGTGTGTGTGTGTAAGTGATAGTGGCGTGTTTGTGTAATTGTGTGTAAGTGAAAGTGACGTGTGTGTGTAAGTGTAAGGGAAAAAGGTGCGTGTAAGTGAAAAAGGCATGTGTGTAAATGAAAAAGGCATGTGTGTAAGTGAAAGAGGTGTGTGTAAGTGAAAGAGGCGTGTGGGTTAGTGAATGAGGTGTGCGTGTAAGTGAAAAAGATGTGTGTGTGTAAATGAAAAAGGCGTGTGTGTAAGTGAAAGAGGTGTGTGTAAGTGAAAGAGGTGTGTGTAAGTGAAAGAGGTGTGTGAGTTAGTGAAAGAGGCGTGTGAGTTAGTGAAAAAGGTGTGTGTGTGTAAGTAAAAGAGGTGTGTGTTTTAAGTGAAAAAGGCATGTGTGTGCAAGGAAAAGAGGCATGTGTGTGTAAGTGAAAGAGGTGTGTGTGTGTGTGTGATCTATACTATTGTGAAAGGTACCTGAGTACGCTGCTACTGTTAACCCTGTGTACCAGATATCTACATATGGCGTGTATATATATATATATATATATATATATATATATATATTTATTAGTGATGAGCGGGTTGGGTTCCTCGAGATCCTAACCCCCCTGAACTTCACCCATTTTACACGGTTACGATGTAGACTCGGATCTTCCCGCATTGCTCGGTTAACCCGAGCGTGCCAGAACGTCATCATCCCGCTGTCGGATTCTCGAGAGATTTGTATTCTATATAAGGAGCCACGCGTCGCCGCCATTTTCACTCGTGCATTGGAGATGATAGCGAGAGGACGTGCAGCGTTCTCTCAGTTTCTGTGTTCAGTGTGCTGCAAATATCTGTGCTCAGTGTGCTGCAAATATCTGTGCTCAGTGTGCTTGCAAATATCTGTGCTCAGTGTGCTGAAAATATCTACGTTCTCTGCCTGAAAAACGCTCCATATCTGTGCTGCATTGTAGTATATAGTAGGAGGACAGTGCAGAATTTTGCTGACCACCAGTATATATATAGCAGTACGGTACAGTAGCCACTGCTCTACCTACCTCTGTGTCATCAAGTATACTATCCATCCATACCTGTGCTGCATTTTAGTTGTGCGCAGTATATATAGTAGGAGGACAGTGCAGAATTTTGCTGACCACCAGTATATATATAGCAGTACGGTACAGCAGTCCACTGCTCTACCTACCTCTGTGTCGTCAAGCATACTATCCATCCATACCTGTGCTGCATTTTAGTTGTGCGCAGTATATATAGTAGGAGGACAGTGCAGAATTTTGCTGACCACCAGTATATATATAGCAGTACGGTACAGTAGTCCACTGCTCTACCTACCTCTGTGTCATCAAGTATACAATCCATCCATACCTGTGCTGCATTTTAGTTGTGCGCAGTATATATAGTAGGAGGACAGTGCAGAATTTTGCTGACCACCAGTATATATATATATATATATATAGCAGTACGGTACAGTAGTCCACTGCTCTACCTACCTCTGTGTCGTGAAGTATACTATCCATCCATACCTGTGCTGCATTTTAGTTGTGCGCAGTATACAGTATATAGTAGAAGGAAAGTGCAGAATTTTGCTGACCACCAGTATATATATAGCAGTATGGTACAGTAGTCCACTGCTCTACCTACATCTGTGTCATCAAGTATACTATCCATCCATACCTGTGCTGCATTTTAGTTGTGTGCCGTATATATAGTAGGAGGACAGTGCAGAATTTTGCTGACCACCAGTATATATATAGCAGTACGGTACAGTAGTCCACTGCTCTAGCTACCTCTGTGTCATCAAGTATACTATCCATCCATACCTGTGCTGCATTTTAGTTGTGCGCCGTATATATAGTAGGAGGACAGTGCAGAATTTTGCTGACCACCAGTATATATAGAGCAGTACGGTACAGTAGTCCACTGCTCTACCTACCTCTGTGTCATCAAGTATACTATCCATCCATGCCTGTGCTGCATTTTAGTTGTGCGCAGTATATATAGTAGGGGGACAGTGCAGAATTTTGCTGACCACCAGTATATATATAGCAGTACGGTACAGTAGTCCACTACTCTACCTACCTCTGTGTCGTCAAGTATACAATCCATCCATACCTGTGCTGCATTTTAGTTGTGCGCAGTATATATAGTAGGAGGACAGTGCATAATTTTGCTGACCACCAGTATATAATATATAGCAGTACGGTACAGTAGTCCACTGCTCTACCTACCTCTGTGTCGTCAAGCATACTATCCATCCATACCTGTGCTGCATTTTAGTTGTGCGCAGTATATATAGTAGGAGGACAGTGCAGAATTTTGCTGACCACCAGTATATATATAGCAGTACGGTACAGTAGTCCACTGCTCTACCTACCTCTGTGTCATCAAGTATACAATCCATCCATACCTGTGCTGCATTTTAGTTGTGCGCAGTATATATAGTAGGAGGACAGTGCAGAATTTTGCTGACCACCAGTATATATATATATATATAGCAGTACGGTACAGTAGTCCACTGCTCTACCTACCTCTGTGTCGTGAAGTATACTATCCATCCATACCTGTGCTGCATTTTAGTTGTGCGCAGTATACAGTATATAGTAGAAGGACAGTGCAGAATTTTGCTGACCACCAGTATATATATAGCAGTATGGTACAGTAGTCCACTGCTCTACCTACATCTGTGTCATCAAGTATACTATCCATCCATACCTGTGCTGCATTTTAGTTGTGCGCCGTATATATAGTAGGAGGACAGTGCAGAATTTTGCTGACCACCAGTATATATATAGCAGTACGGTACAGTAGTCCACTGCTCTAGCTACCTCTGTGTCATCAAGTATACTATCCATCCATACCTGTGCTGCATTTTAGTTGTGCGCCGTATATATAGTAGGAGGACAGTGCAGAATTTTGCTGACCACCAGTATATATAGAGCAGTACGGTACAGTAGTCCACTGCTCTACCTACCTCTGTGTCATCAAGTATACTATCCATCCATGCCTGTGCTGCATTTTAGTTGTGCGCAGTATATATAGTAGGGGGACAGTGCAGAATTTTGCTGACCACCAGTATATATATAGCAGTACGGTACAGTAGTCCACTACTCTACCTACCTCTGTGTCGTCAAGTATACAATCCATCCATACCTGTGCTGCATTTTAGTTGTGCGCAGTATATATAGTAGGAGGACAGTGCAGAATTTTGCTGACCACCAGTATATATATAGCAGTACGGTACAGTAGGCCACTGCTCTACCTACCTCTGTGTCATCAAGTATACTATCCATCCATACCTGTGCTGCATTTTAGTTGTGCGCAGTATATATAGTAGGAGGACAGTGCAGAATTTTGCTGACCACCAGTATATATATAGCAGTACGGTACAGTAGGCCATTGCTATTGATATATTACTGGCATATAATTCCACACATTAAAAAATGGAGAACAAAAATGTGGAGGGTAAAATAGGGAAAGATCAAGATCCACATACACCTGGTGCTGAAGCTGCTGCCACTAGTCATGGCCGAGATGATGAAATGCCATCAACGTCGTCTGCCAAGGCCGATGCCCAATGTCATAGTAGAGAGCATGTAAAATCCAAAAAAACAAAAGTTCAGTAAAATGACCCAAAAATCAAAATTAAAAGCGTCTGATGAGAAGCGTAAACTTGCCAATATGCCATTTACGACACGGAGTGGCAAGGAACGGCTGAGGCCCTGGCCTATGTTCATGGCTAGTGGTTCAGATTCACATGAGGATGGAAGCACTCATCCTCTTGCTAGAAAAATTAAAAGACTTAAGCTGCCAAAAGCACAGCAAAGAACTGTGCGTTCTTCTAAATCACAAATCCCCAAGGAGAGTCCAATTGTGTAGGTTGCGATGCCTGACCTTCCCAACACTGGACGGGAAGAGGTGGCGCCTTCAACCATTTGCACACACCCTTCAAGTGCTGGAAGGAGCACCTGCAGTCCAGTTCTTGATAGTCAAATTGAAGATGTCACTGTTGAAGTACACCAGGATGAGGATATGGGTGTTGCTAGCGCTGAGGAGGAAATTGACAAGGAGGATTCTGATGGTGAGGTGGTTTGTTTAAGTCAGGCACTCGGGGAGACACCTGTTGTCTGTAGGACGAATATGGCCATTGACATGCCTGGTCAAATTACAAAAAAATCACCTCGTCAGTGTGGAATTATTTTAACAGAAATGAGGACAACATTTGTCAAGCCGTGTGTTGCATTTGTCAAGCTGTAATAAGTAGGGGTAAGGACGTTAACCACCTAGGAACATCCTCCCTTTTACGTCACCTGGAGCGCATTCATCAGAAGTCATTAACAAGTTCAAAAACTTTGGGTGACAGCGGAAGCAGTCCACTGACAACTAAATCCCTTCCTCTTGTAACCAAGCTCCTGCAAACCACACCACCAACTCCCTCGGTGTCAATTTCCTCCTTAGATAGGAAAGCCAATAGTCCTGCAGGCCATGTCACTGTCAAGTCTGACGAGTCGTTTCCTGCCTGGGATTCCTCCAATGCATCCTCGAGTGTAACGCCTACTGCTGCTGGCGCTGCTGTTGTTGCTTCTGGGAGTCGATCGTCATCCCAGATGGGGAAGTCGGAAGACCACTTGTACTACTTCCAGTAAGCAACTGACTGTCCAACAGTCCTTAGCGAGGAAGATGAAATATCACAGCAGTCATCCTGCTGCAAAGCAGATAACTCAGGCCTTGGCAGCCTGGGTGGTGTTAAACATGTGTCCGGTATCCACCGTTAATTCACAGGGAATTAGAGAATTGATTGAGTTAGTGTGTCCCCAGTACCAAATACCATCTAGGTTCCACTTCTCTAGGCAGGCGATACCGAGAATGTACACAGACCTCAGAAAAAGAGTCACCAGTGTCCTAAAAAATGCAGTTGTACCCAATGTCCACTTAACCACGGACATGTGGACAAGTGGAGCAGGGCAGACTCAGGACTATATGACTGTGACAGCCCACTGGGTAGATGTATTGCCTCCCGCAGCAAGAACAGCAGCGGCGGCACCAGTAGCAGCATCTCGCAAACGCCAACTCGTTCCTAGGCGGGCTACGCTTTGTATCACCGCTTTCCATTTTTTGAAGTGCCATCCTGTCTGACACTGCAGTGCCACTCCTAAATGGGCCAGGTGTTTGTGTCGGCCACTTGGGTCGCTTAGCTTAGCCATCCAGCAACCTTGGTGCACCTCTTTTTTTTCTTTGCTTCATGTGCTGTTTCGGGACTATTTTTTAAATCTGCCATCCTGTCTGACACTGCAGTGCCACTCCTAGATGGGCCAGGTGTTTGTGTCGGCCACTTGGGTCGCTTAGCTTAGTCATCCAGCGACCTCGGTGCAAATTTTAGGACTAAAAATAATATTGTGAGGTGTGAGGTGTTCAGAATAGACTGGAAATGAGTGGAAATTATGGTTATTAAGGTTAATAATACTATGGGATCGAAATGACCCCCAAATTATATGATTAAGCTGTTTTTGAGTTTTTTTTGTAAAAAAACACCCGAATCCAAAACACAACCGAATCCGACAAAAAAAATTCAGGGAGGTTTTGCCAAAACGCGTCCGAATCCAAAACACGGCCGCGGAACTGAATCCAAAACCAAAACACAAAACCGAAAAATTTCCGGTGTACATCACTAATATATATATATATATATATATATAGATATAGAAGAGAAAGGTCGCACTCACGTTATAGATCCTCAACACAGCAGCTGGGGTGTCGTCCACAGATCCCCTCCAGAAGATCCAATTAAAGAAAAAAGCAGATGGAGCACTCACCAGTCTTTTCATAGATTTGAATATCAGAACGAAATTTTATTTCTCCAGACAGCACAACGTGACTGTTTACTACAGTCCAATATCATTGTAGAAAGCCCAAACGTTTTCGGCCATATCCAGACCGTCATCAGGGGACACAAAGAGCATCAGAGAGCTGTCACATCATCATAAGAACATCAGCAGCCTAACTGACCATGCCTCACCGGCTCCCTATATACCCATCATTCAAAAAAACGCGCCAAAATTGCGTCATTATTGCGTCATTATATGGGCGGAGTTAGCCCATTGTGTTCATTATTATATACAAGAACAACCGTAATATCAGTGCATATAGGTGCTAGTGCAAAACACCTCCCTTATCCAACAATGTCACCAGTCTTAAATACATTACCAAAAATAAAGGAGCCTCACTATTTTCACCCCACACCACGAATGTACCTGGACGGACGGACATCACATCTCGTAGTGGTTGCATAGCAACCACCACCGGGCCGTCCCGTACCCGTCAGCCGCCAATGAGTGTCAAAGCGGAAATGACGTGTCGGACTGGTTGCCAAGCAACCTTCCGAGCGTCACTCCACAGTCTACAGATAACTCACCGGGCGGAAATGATGTAAATGAGTGGCTGAGCGGAAATGACGTGTCGGACTGGTTGCCAAGCAACCTTCCGGGCGTCACTATACAGTCTACAGATGATTATCAGGGCGGAAGTGATGTGAATAGACTTTTGCACTAGCACCTATATGCACTGATATTACGGTTGTTCTTGTATATAATAATGAACACAATGGGCTAACTCCGCCCATATAATGACGCAATAATGACGCAATTTTGGCGCGTTTTTTTGAATGATGGGTATATAGGGAGCCGGTGAGGCATGGTCAGTTAGGCTGCTGATGTTCTTATGATGATGTGACAGCTCTCTGATGCTCTTTGTGTCCCCTGATGACGGTCTGGATATGGCCGAAAACGTTTGGGCTTTCTACAATGATATTGGACTGTAGTAAACAGTCACGTTGTGCTGTCTGTGCTGTCTGGAGAAATAAAATTTCGTTCTGATATTCAAATCTATGAAAAGACTGGTGAGTGCTCCATCTGCTTTTTTCTTTTTTCTTATATATATATATATTTATATATGTGTATATATATATATATATATATATATATTCCTATATGTATAGGGGTGGGGGTGGGGCACCAACATTTTATCATGCCTCCGGGCGACTGGGGCGAACTTACGCCACTGTAGGAACGGCTGAAGCCATGGCCTATGTTCATGACTAGTGGTTCAGCTTCCCATGACGATGGAAACCCTCATACTCCTGCTAGAAATATTAAAAGAGTTAAGCTGGAAAAAGCAAGAAAAGAACTGTGCGTTCTGAGATGGTATCACAAATCCCCAAGGAGAGTCCAAGTGTGTCGGCGGTTGCGATCCCTGACCTTCCCAACACCGGATGGGAAGAAGTGGCTCCTTCCACCATTTGCACGCCCGCTGCAAGTGCTGGAAGGAGCACCCACAGTCCAGTTCCTGATATTGAAATTGAAAATGTCACTGTTGAAGTTAGAGATGAGCGCCGGAAATTTTTCGGGTTTTGTGTTTTGGTTTTGGGTTCGGTTCCGCGGCCGTGTTTTGGGTTCGACCGCGTTTTGGCAAAACCTCACCGAATTTTTTTTGTCGGATTCGGGTGTGTTTTGGATTCGGGTGTTTTTTTCCAAAAACCCTAAAAAACAGCTTAAATCATAGAATTTGGGGGTAATTTTGATCCCAAAGTATTATTAACCTCAAAAAACATAATTTACACTCATTTTCAGCCTATTCTGAACACATCACACCTCACAATATTATTTTTAGTCCTAAAATTTGCACCGAGGTCGCTGTGTGAGTAAGATAAGCGACCCTAGTGGCCGACACAAACACCGGGCCCATCTAGGAGTGGCACTGCAGTGTCACGCAGGATGGCCCTTCCAAAAAACCCTCCCCAAACAGCACATGACGCAAAGAAAAAAAGAGGCGCAATGAGGTAGCTGACTGTGTGAGTAAGATTAGCGACCCTAGTGGCCGACACAAACACCGGGCACATCTAGGAGTGGCACTGCAGTGTCACGCAGGATGTCCCTTCCAAAAAACCCTCCCCAAACAGCACATGACGCAAAGAAAAAAAGAGGCGCAATGAGGTAGCTGACTGTGTGAGTAAGATCAGCGACCCTAGTGGCCGACACAAACACCGGGCCCATCTAGGAGTGGCACTGCAGTGTCACGCAGGATGTCCCTTCCAAAAAACCCTCCCCAATCAGCACATGATGCAAAGAAAAAGAAAAGAAAAAAGAGGTGCAAGATGGAATTATCCTTGGGCCCTCCCACCCACCCTTATGTTGTATAAACAAAACAGGACATGCACACTTTAACCAACCCATCATTTCAGTGACAGGGTCTGCCACACGACTGTGACTGATATGACGGGTTGGTTTGGACCCCCCCCAAAAAAGAAGCAATTAATCTCTCCTTGCACAAACTGGCTCTACAGAGGCAAGATGTCCACCTCATCTTCACCCTCCGATATATCACCGTGTACATCCCCCTCCTCACAGATTATCAATTCGTCCCCACTGGAATCCACCATCTCAGCTCCCTGTGTACTTTGTGGAGGCAATTGCTGCTGGTCAATGTCTCCGCGGAGGAATTGATTATAATTCATTTTAATGAACATCATCTTCTCCACATTTTCTGGATGTAACCTCGTACGCCGATTGCTGACAAGGTGAGCGGCGGCACTAAACACTCTTTCGGAGTACACACTTGTGGGAGGGCAACTTAGGTAGAATAAAGCCAGTTTGTGCAAGGGCCTCCAAATTGCCTCTTTTTCCTGCCAGTATAAGTACGGACTGTGTGACGTGCCTACTTGGATGCGGTCACTCATATAATCCTCCACCATTCTATCAATGTTGAGAGAATCATATGCAGTGACAGTAGACGACATGTCCGTAATCGTTGTCAGGTCCTTCAGTCCGGACCAGATGTCAGCATCAGCAGTCGCTCCAGACTGCCCTGCATCACCGCCAGCGGGTGGGCTCGGAATTCTGAGCCTTTTCCTCGCACCCCCAGTTGCGGGAGAATGTGAAGGAGGAGATGTTGACAGGTCGCGTTCCGCTTGACTTGACAATTTTGTCACCAGCAGGTCTTTCAACCCCAGCAGACCTGTGTCTGCCGGAAAGAGAGATCCAAGGTAGGCTTTAAATCTAGGATCGAGCACGGTGGCCAAAATGTAGTGCTCTGATTTCAACAGATTGACCACCCGTGAATCCTTGTTAAGCGAATTAAGGGCTGCATCCACAAGTCCCACATGCCTAGCGGAATCGCTCCGTGTTAGCTCCTTCTTCAATGCCTCCAGCTTCTTCTGCAAAAGCCTGATGAGGGGAATGACCTGACTCAGGCTGGCAGTGTCTGAACTGACTTCACGTGTGGCAAGTTCAAAGGGCATCAGAACCTTGCACAACGTTGAAATCATTCTCCACTGCACTTGAGACAGGTGCATTCCATCTCCTATATCGTGCTCAATTGTATAGGCTTGAATGGCCTTTTGCTGCTCCTCCAACCTCTGAAGCATATAGAGGGTTGAATTCCACCTCGTTACCACTTCTTGCTTCAGATGATGGCAGGGCAGGTTCAGTAGTTTTTGGTGGTGCTCCAGTCTTCTGTACGTGGTGCCTGTACGCCGAAAGTGTCCCGCAATTTTTCTGGCCACCGACAGCATCTCTTGCACGCCCCTGTCGTTTTTTTAAAAATTCTGCACCACCAAATTCAAGGTATGTGCAAAACATGGGACGTGCTGGAATTTGCCCATATTTAATGCACACACAATATTGCTGGCGTTGTCCGATGCCACAAATCCACAGGAGAGTCCAATTGGGGTAAGCCATTCCGCGATGATCTTCCTCAGTTGCCGTAAGAGGTTTTCAGCTGTGTGCGTATTCTGGAAAGCGGTGATACAAAGCGTAGCCTGCCTAGGAAAGAGTTGGCGTTTGCGAGATGCTGCTACTGGTGCCGCCGCTGCTGTTCTTGCGGCGGGAGTCCATACATCTACCCAGTGGGCTGTCACAGTCATATAGTCCTGACCCTGCCCTGCTCCACTTGTCCACATGTCCGTGGTTAAGTGGACATTGGGTACAACTGCATTTTTTAGGACACTGGTGAGTCTTTTTCTGACGTCCGTGTACTTTCTCGGTATCGCCTGCCTAGAGAAGTGGAACCTAGATGGTATTTGGTAACGGGGGCACACTGCCTCAATAAATTGTCTAGTTCCCTGTGAACTAACGGCGGATACCGGACGCACGTCTAACACCAACATAGTTGTCAAGGACTCAGTTATCCGCTTTGCAGTAGGATGACTGCTGTGATATTTCATCTTCCTCGCAAAGGACTGTTGAACAGTCAATTGCTTACTGGAAGTAGTACAAGTGGGCTTACGACTTCCCCTCTGGGATGACCATCGACTCCCAGCGGCAACAACAGCAGCGCCAGCAGCAGTAGGCGTTACACGCAAGGATGCATCGGAGGAATCCCAGGCAGGAAAGGACTCGTCAGACTTGCCAGTGACATGGCCTGCAGGACTATTGGCATTCCTGGGGAAGGAGGAAATTGACACTGAGGGAGTTGGTGGGGTGGTTTGCGTGAGCTTGGTTACAAGAGGAAGGGATTTACTGGTCAGTGGACTGCTTCCGCTGTCACCCAAAGTTTTTGAACTTGTCACTGACTTATTATGAATGCGCTGCAGGTGACGTATAAGGGAGGATGTTCCGAGGTGGTTAACGTCCTTACCCCTACTTATTACAGCTTGACAAAGGGAACACACGGCTTGACACCTGTTGTCCGCATTTCTGGTGAAATACCTCCACACCGAAGAGCTGATTTTTTTGGTATTTTCACCTGGCATGTCAACGGCCATATTCCTCCCACGGACAACAGGTGTCTCCCCGGGTGCCTGACTTAAACAAACCACCTCACCATCAGAATCCTCCTGGTCAATTTCCTCCCCAGCGCCAGCAACACCCATATCCTCCTCATCCTGGTGTACTTCAACACTGACATCTTCAATCTGACTATCAGGAACTGGACTGCGGGTGCTCCTTCCAGCACTTGCAGGGGGCATGCAAATAGTGGAAGGCGCATGCTCTTCACGTCCAGTGTTGGGAAGGTCAGGCATCGCAAACGACACAATTGGACTCTCCTTGTGGATTTGGGATTTCAAAGAACGCACAGTTCTTTGCGGTGCTTTTGCCAGCTTGAGTCTTTTCAGTTTTCTAGCGAGAGGCTGAGTGCTTCCATCCTCATGTGAAGCTGAACCACTAGCCATGAACATAGGCCAGGGCCTCAGCCGTTCCTTGCCACTCCGTGTGGTAAATGGCATATTGGCAAGTTTACGCTTCTCCTCCGACAATTTTATTTTAGGTTTTGGAGTCCTTTTTTTTCTGATATTTGGTGTTTTGGATTTGACATGCTCTGTATTATGACATTGGGCATCGGCCTTGGCAGACGACGTTGCTGGCATTTCATCGTCTCGGCCATGACTAGTGGCAGCAGCTTCAGCACGAGGTGGAAGTGGATCTTGATCTTTCCCTAATTTTGGAACCTCAACTTTTTTGTTCTCCATATTTTATAGGCAGAACTAAAAGGCACCTCAGGTAAACAATGGAGATGGATGGATTGGATACTAGTATACAATTATGGACGGACTGCCACGGTTAGGTGGTATAAAAAAACCACGGTTAGGTGGTATATATTATAATAATAATACAATTATGGATGGACGGACTGCCTGCCGACTGCCGACACAGAGGTAGCCACAGCCGTGAACTACCGCACTGTACACTGGTTGATAAAGAGATAGTAGTATACTCGTAACAACTAGTATGACACTATGACGACGGTATAAAGAATGGAAAAAAAACCACGGTTAGGTGGTATATATTATAATAATAATACAATTATGGATGGACGGACTGCCTGCCGACTGCCGACACAGAGGTAGCCACAGCCGTGAACTACCGCACTGTACACTGGTTGATAAAGAGATAGTAGTATACTCGTAACAACTAGTATGACACTATGACGACGGTATAAAGAATGAAAAAAAAACCACGGTTAGGTGGTATATATTATAATAATAATACAATTATGGATGGACGGACTGCCTGCCGACTGCCGACACAGAGGTAGCCACAGCCGTGAACTACCGCACTGTACACTGGTTGATAAAGAGATAGTAGTATACTCGTAACAATTAGGATGACACTATGACGGTATAAAGAATGAAAAAAAAACCACGGTTAGGTGGTAGGTATATAATAATAAATAATACAATTCTGGTCGGACGGACTGCCTGCCGTGTGCCGACACAGAGGTAGCCACAGCCGTGAACTACCGCACTGTACACTGGTTGATAAAGAGATAGTAGTATACTCGTAACAATTAGGATGACACTATGACGGTATAAAGAATGAAAAAAAAAACCACGGTTAGGTGGTAGGTATATAATAATAAATAATACAATTCTGGTCGGACGGACTGCCTGCCGTGTGCCGACACAGAGGTAGCCACAGCCGTGAACTACCGCACTGTACACTGGTTGATAAAGAGATAGTAGTATACTCGTAACAATTAGGATGACACTATGACGGTATAAAGAATGAAAAAAAAAACCACGGTTAGGTGGTAGGTATATAATAATAAATAATACAATTCTGGTCGGACGGACTGCCTGCCGTGTGCCGACACAGAGGTAGCCACAGCCGTGAACTACCGCACTGTACACTGGTTGATAAAGAGATAGTAGTATACTCGTAACAATTAGGATGACACTATGACGGTATAAAGAATGAAAAAAAAAACCACGGTTAGGTGGTAGGTATATAATAATAAATAATACAATTCTGGTCGGACGGACTGCCTGCCGTGTGCCGACACAGAGGTAGCCACAGCCGTGAACTACCGCACTGTACACTGGTTGATAAAGAGATAGTAGTATACTCGTAACAATTAGGATGACACTATGACGGTATAAAGAATGAAAAAAAAAACCACGGTTAGGTGGTAGGTATATAATAATAAATAATACAATTCTGGTCGGACGGACTGCCTGCCGTGTGCCGACACAGAGGTAGCCACAGCCGTGAACTACCGCACTGTACACTGGTTGATAAAGAGATAGTAGTATACTCGTAACAATTAGGATGACACTATGACGGTATAAAGAATGAAAAAAAAAACCACGGTTAGGTGGTAGGTATATAATAATAAATAATACAATTCTGGTCGGACGGACTGCCTGCCGTGTGCCGACACAGAGGTAGCCACAGCCGTGAACTACCGCACTGTACACTGGTTGATAAAGAGATAGTAGTATACTCGTAACAATTAGGATGACACTATGACGGTATAAAGAATGAAAAAAAAACCACGGTTAGGTGGTAGGTATATAATAATAAATAATACAATTCTGGTCGGACGGACTGCCTGCCGTGTGCCGACACAGAGGTAGCCACAGCCGTGAACTACCGCACTGTACTGTGTCTGCTGCTAATATAGACTGGTTGATATTTAAAGAGATATTAGTAGTATACAACAATACTATACTGGTGGTCAGGCACTGGTCACCACTCCTGCAGCAAAAGTGTGCACTGTTAATTAATATAATTGTACTCCTGGCTCCTGCTAACAACCTGCAGTGCTCCCCAGTCTCCCCCACAATTAATTATAAGCTTTTAATTTATACATTGATGACTGTGCAGCACACTGGGCTGAGCTGAGTGCACACAGACTGAGTCACACTGTGTGACTGACTGTGCTGTGTATCGTTTTTTTTTTCAGGCAGAGAACGGATATAGCAGAGAGAAGTGAACGGATATATTATATTAAATAAAAGTTAACTAGCAACTGCACTGGTCACTGACTGTGGTAAACTAACTCTGTCTGCGACTCTGCACAATCTCTCTCTCTCTATCTAATCTATCTCTATTCTAATGGAGAGGACGCCAGACACGTCCTCTCCCTATCAATCTCAATGCACGAGTGAAAATGGCGGCGACGCGCGGCTCCTTATATAGAATCCGAGTCTCGCGATAGAATCCGAGCCTCGCGAGAATCCGACAGCGTCATGATGACGTTCGGGCGCGCTCGGGTTAACCGAGCAAGGCGGGAAGATCCGAGTCGCTCGGACCCGTGAAAAAAAACATGAAGTTCGGGCGGGTTCGGATTCCGAGGAACCGAACCCGCTCATCTCTAGTTGAAGTACACCAGGATGTGGATATGGGTGTTGCTGGCGCTGAGGATGAAGTTGACGATGAGGATTCTGATGGTGATGTGGTTTGTTTAAGTCAGGCACCGGGGAAGACACCTGTTGTTCGTGGAATAAAGAAGCCCATTGTAATGCCTGGGGCAAGCTACCAAAAAAGCCACCTCTTCGGTGTGGAATTATTTCTCCAAAAATCCGGACAATAGGTGTCAAGCCGTGTGTTGCCTCTGTCAATCTGTAATAAGTAGGTGTAAGGATGTTAACCATCTAGGAACATCCTCCCTTATATGTCACCTGCAGCGCATTCATCATAAGTCAGTGTCAAGTTGTGAAACTTTGGTAAGAGCATGAGCAGTCCACTGACACCTAAATCACTTCTTCCTCCTGTTTCCAAGCTCCTGCAAGCCACACCACCAACTCCCTCAATGTCCACTTCCTACTCAGCCAGGAACGTCAGTAGTCCTCCAGGCCATGTCGCTGCCAAGACTGAGGAGTCCTCTCCTAACCGGGATTCCTCCGAAGGATCCTTGAGTGGTATGCCTGCTGTTGCTGCCGCTGCTGTTGTTGCTGCTGGGAGTCGATCGTCATCCCCGAGGGGAAGTCAGAAGACCACTTGTACTACTTCAACTAAGCAATTGACTGTCCAACAGTCCTTTGTGAGGAAGATGAAATATGACAGCAGTCATCCTGTTGCAAAGCAGATAACTGAGGCCTTGACACTTATGTTGGTGTTAGACGTGCGTCCGATATCCGCCATTAGTGCAGTGGAATTTAGACAATTGATGGAGGTATTGCGTCCCCGGTACCAAATTCCATCTAGGTTCCGCTTCACTAGGCAGGCGATACCTAGAATGTGCAAAGACATCAGAAAAAGAGTCACCAAAATGTGGTTGTATCCAGTGTCCACTTAGCAACGGACATGTGGAACAGGGCAGACTAAGTACTATATGACTATGACAGCCCACTGGGTAGATGTATGGCCTCCGCCAGCAACAACAGACTGGAGCACCAGCAAACACTCCTGAACCTGCCCTGCCATCAACTGAAGCAAGAGGTAGTAACGAGGTGGAATTCAACACTCTATATGCTTCACAGGATGGAGGAGCAGCAAAAGGCCATTAAAGCCTATACATCCACCTACGATATAGGCAAAGGCGGGGGAATGCACTTGACTCAAGTGCAGTGGAGAACGATTTCTGTCTTGTGCAAGGTTCTCCAACCCATCGAACTTGCCACACGTGAAGTCAGTTCAGACACTGCCAGCTTGAGTCAGGTCATTCCCCTCATCAGGCTTTTGCAGAAGCAGCTGGAGAAATTGAAGGAGAAGCTAAGACTGAGCGATTCCGCAAAAGTATGTGGGACTTGTGGATGAAGCAATTCATTCACTTTGCCAGGATTCAAGTAGAGATGTGCACTTGAAATTTTTCGGGTTTTGTGTTTTGGTTTTGGGTTCGGTTCCGCGGCCGTGTTTTGGGTTCGACCGCGTTTTGGCAAAACCTCACCGAATTTTTTTTGTCGGATTCGGGTGTGTTTTGGATTCGGGTGTTTTTTTCAAAAAAACACTAAAAAACAGCTTAAATCATAGAATTTGGGGGTCATTTTGATCCCATAGTATTATTAACCTCAATAACCATAATTTCCACTCATTTTCAGTCTATTCTGAATACCTCACACCTCACAATATTATTTTTAGTCCTAAAATTTGCACCGAGGTCGCTGGATGACTAAGCTAAGCGACCCTAGTGGCCGACACAAACACCTGGCCCATCTAGGAGTGGCACTGCAGTGTCACGCAGGATGGCCCTTCCAAAAAACCCTCCCCAAACAGCACATGACGCAAAGAAAAAAAGAGGCGCAATGAGGTAGCTGTGTGAGTAAGATAAGCGACCCTAGTGGCCGACACAAACACCTGGCCCATCTAGGAGTGGCACTGCAGTGTCACGCAGGATGTCCCTTCCAAAAAACCCTCCCCAAACAGCACATGACGCAAAGAAAAAAAGAGGCGCAATGAGGTAGCTGTGTGAGTAAGATAAGCGACCCTAGTGGCCGACACAAACACCTGGCCCATCTAGGAGTGGCACTGCAGTGTCACGCAGGATGTCCCTTCCAAAAAACCCTCCCCAAACAGCACATGACGCAAAGAAAAAAAGAGGCGCAATGAGGTAGCTGTGTGAGTAAGATAAGCGACCCTAGTGGCCGACACAAACACCTGGCCCATCTAGGAGTGGCACTGCAGTGTCACGCAGGATGTCCCTTCCAAAAAACCCTCCCCAAACAGCACATGACGCAAAGAAAAAAAGAGGCGCAATGAGGTAGCTGTGTGAGTAAGATAAGCAACCCTAGTGGCCGACACAAACACCGGGCCCATCTAGGAGTGGCACTGCAGTGTCATGCAGGATGTCCCTTCCAAAAAACCCTCCCCAAACAGCACATGACGCAAAGAAAAAAAGAGGCGCAATGAGGTAGCTGTGTGAGTAAGATAAGCGACCCTAGTGGCCGACACAAACACCGGGCCCATCTAGGAGTGGCACTGCAGTGTCACGCAGGATGTCCCTTCCAAAAAACCCTCCCCAAACAGCACATGACGCAAAGAAAAAAAGAGGCGCAATGAGGTAGCTGTGTGAGTAAGATAAGCGACCCTAGTGGCCGACAAAAAAAAACCGGGCCCATCTAGGAGTGGCACTGCAGTGTCACGCAGGATGTCCCTTCCAAAAAACCCTCCCCAAACAGCACATGACGCAAAGAAAAAAAGAGGCGCAATGAGGTAGCTGTGTGAGTAAGATAAGCGACCCTAGTGGCCGACACAAACACCGGGCCCATCTAGGAGTGGCACTGCAGTGTCACGCAGGATGGCCCTTCCAAAAAATACTCCCCAAACAGCACATGACGCAAAGAAAAAAAGAGGCGCAATGAGGTAGCTGTGTGAGTAAGATAAGCGACCCTAGTTGCCGACACAAACACCGGGCCCATCTAGGAGTGGCACTGCAGTGTCACGCAGGATGTCCCTTCCAAAAAACCCTCCCCAAACAGCACATGACGCAAAGAAAAAAAGAGGCGCAATGAGGTAGCTGTGTGAGTAAGATAAGCGACCCTAGTGGCCGACACAAACACCTGGCCCATCTAGGAGTGGCACTGCAGTGTCACGCAGGATGTCCCTTCCAAAAAACCCTCCCCAAACAGCACATGACGCAAAGAAAAAAAGAGGCGCAATGAGGTAGCTGTGTGAGTAAGATAAGCGACCCTAGTGGCCGACACAAACACCTGGCCCATCTAGGAGTGGCACTGCAGTGTCACGCAGGATGTCCCTTCCAAAAAACCCTCCCCAAACAGCACATGACGCAAAGAAAAAAAGAGGCGCAATGAGGTAGCTGTGTGAGTAAGATAAGCAACCCTAGTGGCCGACACAAACACCGGGCCCATCTAGGAGTGGCACTGCAGTGTCATGCAGGATGTCCCTTCCAAAAAACCCTCCCCAAACAGCACATGACGCAAAGAAAAAAAGAGGCGCAATGAGGTAGCTGTGTGAGTAAGATAAGCGACCCTAGTGGCCGACACAAACACCGGGCCCATCTAGGAGTGGCACTGCAGTGTCACGCAGGATGTCCCTTCCAAAAAACCCTCCCCAAACAGCACATGACGCAAAGAAAAAAAGAGGCGCAATGAGGTAGCTGTGTGAGTAAGATAAGCGACCCTAGTGGCCGACACAAACACCGGGCCCATCTAGGAGTGGCACTGCAGTGTCACGCAGGATGTCCCTTCCAAAAAACCCTCCCCAAACAGCACATGACGCAAAGAAAAAAAGAGGCGCAATGAGGTAGCTGTGTGAGTAAGATAAGCGACCCTAGTGGCCGACACAAACACCGGGCCCATCTAGGAGTGGCACTGCAGTGTCACGCAGGATGGCCCTTCCAAAAAATACTCCCCAAACAGCACATGACGCAAAGAAAAAAAGAGGCGCAATGAGGTAGCTGTGTGAGTAAGATAAGCGACCCTAGTTGCCGACACAAACACCGGGCCCATCTAGGAGTGGCACTGCAGTGTCACGCAGGATGGCCCTTCCAAAAAATACTCCCCAAACAGCACATGACGCAAAGAAAAATTAAAGAAAAAAGAGGTGCAAGATGGAATTGTCCTTGGGCCCTCCCACCCACCCTTATGTTGTATAAACAGGACATGCACACTTTAACCAACCCATCATTTCAGTGACAGGGTCTGCCACACGACTGTGACTGAAATGACGGGTTGGTTTGGACCCCCACCAAAAAAGAAGCAATTAATCTCTCCTTGCACAAACTGGCTCTACAGAGGCAAGATGTCCACCTCATCATCATCCTCCGATATATCACCGTGTACATCCCCCTTCCCACAGATTATCAATTCGTCCCCACTGGAATCCACCATCTCAGCTCCCTGTGTACTTTGTGGAGGCAATTGCTGCTGGTCAATGTCTCCACGGAGGAATTGATTATAATTCATTTTAATGAACATCATCTTCTCCACATTTTCTGGATGTAACCTCGTACGCCGATTGCTGACAAGGTGAGCGGCGGCACTAAACACTCTTTCGGAGTACACACTTGTGGGAGGGCAACTTAGGTAGAATAAAGCCAGTTTGTGCAAGGGCCTCCAAATTGCCTCTTTTTCCTGCCAGTATAAGTACGGACTGTGTGACGTGCCTACTTGGATGCGGTCACTCATATAATCCTCCACCATTCTTTCAATGGTGAGAGAATCATATGCAGTGACAGTAGACGACATGTCCGTAATCGTTGTCAGGTCCTTCAGTCCGGACCAGATGTCAGCATCAGCAGTCGCTCCAGACTGCCCTGCATCACCGCCAGCGGGTGGGCTCGGAATTCTGAGCCTTTTCCTCGCACCCCCAGTTGCGGGAGAATGTGAAGGAGGAGATGTTGACAGGTCGCGTTCCGCTTGACTTGACAATTTTCTCACCAGCAGGTCTTTGAACCCCAGCAGACTTGTGTCTGCCGGAAAGAGAGATCCAAGGTAGGCTTTAAATCTAGGATCGAGCATGGTGGCCAAAATGTAGTGCTCTGATTTCAACAGATTGACCACCCGTGAATCCTTGTTAAGCGAATTAAGGGCTCCATCCACAAGTCCCACATGCCTAGCGGAATAGCTCCGTGTTAGCTCCTCCTTCAATGTCTCCAGCTTCTTCTGCAAAAGCCTGATGAGGGGAATGACCTGACTCAGGCTGGCAGTGTCTGAACTGACTTCACGTGTGGCAAGTTCAAAGGGCATCAGAACCTTGCACAATGTTGAAATCATTCTCCACTGCGCTTGAGACAGGTGCATTCCACCTCCTATATCGTGCTGAATTGTATAGGCTTGAATGGCCTTTTGCTGCTCCTCCAACCTCTGAAGCATATAGAGGGTTGAATTCCACCTCGTTACCACTTCTTGCTTCAGATGATGGCAGGGCAGGTTCAGTTGTTTTTGGTGGTGCTCCAGTCTTCTGTACGTGGTGCCTGTACGCCGAAAGTGTCCCGCAATTCTTCTGGCCACCGACAGCATCTCTTGCACACCCCTGTCGTTTTTAAAAAAATTCTGCACCACCAAATTCAAGGTATGTGCAAAACATGGGACGTGCTGGAATTTGCCCAGATTTAATGCACACACAATATTGCTGGCGTTGTCCGATGCCACAAATCCACAGGAGAGTCCAATTGGGGTAAGCCATTCCGCGATGATCTTCCTCAGTTGCCGTAAGAGGTTTTCAGCTGTGTGCGTATTCTGGAAAGCGGTGATACAAAGCGTAGCCTGCCTAGGAAAGAGTTGGCGTTTGAGAGATGCTGCTACTGGTGCCGCCGCTGCTGTTCTTGCGGCGGGAGTCCATACATCTACCCAGTGGGCTGTCACAGTCATATAGTCCTGACCCTGCCCTGCTCCACTTGTCCACATGTCCGTGGTTAAGTGGACATTGGGTACAACTGCATTTTTTAGGACACTGGTGAGTCTTTTTCTGACGTCCGTGTACATTCTCGGTATCACCTGCCTAGAGAAGTGGAACCTAGATGGTATTTGGTAACGGGGGCACACTACCTCAAGAAATTGTCTAGTTCCCTGTGAACTAACGGCGGATACCGGACGCACGTCTAACACCAACATAGTTGTCAAGGCCTCAGTTATCCGCTTTGCAGCAGGATGACTGCTGTGATATTTCATCTTCCTCGCAAAGGACTGTTGGACAGTCAATTGCTTAGTGGAAGTAGTACAAGTGGGCTTACGACTTCCCCTCTGGGATGAAGATCGACTCCCAGCAGCAACAACAGCAGCGCCAGCAGCAGTAGGCATTACACTCAAGGATGCATCGGAGGAATCCCAGGCAGGAGAGGACTCGTCAGAATTACCAGTGACATGGCCTGCAGGACTATTGGCATTCCTGGGGAAGGAGGAAATTGACACTGAGGGAGTTGGTGGGGTGGTTTGCGTGAGCTTGGTTACAAGAGGAAGGGATTTACTGGTCAGTGGACTGCTTCCGCTGTCACCCAAAGTTTTTGAACTTGTCACTGACTTATTATGAATGCGCTGCAGGTGACGTATAAGGGAGGATGTTCCGAGGTGGTTAACGTCCTTACCCCTACTTATTACAGCTTGACAAAGGCAACACACGGCTTGACACCTGTTGTCCGCATTTCTGTTGAAATACTTCCACACCGAAGAGCTGATTTTTTTGGTATTTTCACCAGGCATGTCAATGGCCATATTCCTCCCACGGACAACAGGTGTCTCCCCGGGTGCCTGACTTAAACAAACCACCTCACCATCAGAATCCTCCTGGTCAATTTCCTCCCCAGTGCCAGCAACACCCATATCCTCCTCATCCTGGTGTACTTCAACACTGACATCTTCAATCTGACTATCAGGAACTGGACTGCGGGTGCTCCTTCCAGCACTTGCAGGGGGCGTGCAAATGGTGGAAGGCGCATGCTCTTCACGTCCAGTGTTGGGAAGGTCAGGCATCGCAACCGACACAATTGGAGTCGGACTCTCCTTGTGGATTTGGGATTTCGAAGAACGCACAGTTCTTTGCAGTGCTACTGCTTTTGCCATCTTGAGTCTTTTCATTTTTCTAGCGAGAGGCTGAGTGCTTCCATCCTCATGTGAAGCTGAACCACTAGCCATGAACATAGGCCAGGGCCTCAGCCGTTCCTTGCCACTCCGTGTGGTAAATGGCATATTGGCAAGTTTACGCTTCTCCTCCGACAATTTTATTTTAGGTTTTGGAGTCCTTTTTTTACTGATATTTGGTGTTTTGGATTTTACATGCTCTGTACTATGACATTGGGCATCGGCCTTGGCAGACGACGTTGCTGGCATTTCATCGTCTCGGCAATGACTAGTGGCAGCAGCTTCAGCACGAGGTGGAAGTGGATCTTGATCTTTCCCTAATTTTGTAACCTCAACATTTTTGTTCTCCATATTTTAATAGGCACAACTAAAAGGCACCTCAGGTAAACAATGGAGATGGATGGATACTAGTATACTTATGGATGGACTGCCGAGTGCCGACACAGAGGTAGCTACAGCCGTGGACTACCGTACTGTGTCTGCTGCTAATATAGACTGGATGATAATGAGATGAAATCAATATATATGTATATATAATATCACTAGTACTGCAGCCGGACAGGTATATATATTTATTATGTAATGACTGATGACGGACCTGCTGGACACTGTCAGCTCAGCAGCACCGCAGACTGCTACAGTAAGCTACTATAGTAGTATGTATAAAGAAGAAAGAAAAAAAAAACCACGGGTAGGTGGTATACAATTATGGATGGACTGCCGAGTGCCGACACAGAGGTAGCTACAGCCGTGGACTAACGTACTGTGTCTGCTGATAATATAGACTGGATGATAATGAGATGACATCAATATATATGTATATATAATATCACTAGTACTGCAGCCGGACAGGTATATATATTTATTATGTAATGACTGATGACGGACCTGCTGGACACTGTCAGCTCAGCAGCACCGCAGACTGCTACAGTAAGCTACTATAGTAGTATGTATAAAGAAGAAAGAAAAAAAAAAAACCACGGGTAGGTGGTATACAATTATGGATGGACTGCCGAGTGCCGACACAGAGGTAGCTACAGCCGTGGACTAACGTACTGTGTCTGCTGATAATATAGACTGAATGATAATGAGATGAAATCAATATATATATATATATATATATATATATATAATTATATAATATCACTAGTACTGCAGCCGGACAGGTATATATATTTATTATGTAATGACTGATGACGGACCTGCTGGACACTGTCAGCTCAGCAGCACCGCAGACTGCTACAGTAAGCTACTATAGTAGTATGTATAAAGAAGAAAGAAAAAAAAAAAAACACGGGTAGGTGCTAGGTGGTATACAATATTATATATATATATTATATACAATTATATATATATATATATATATATTAAACTCATAAACTGGTGGTGATTATTAAACTGGTGGTCAGGTCACTGGTCACACTATCAGCAACTTGCAAGTAGTACTCCTGAGTCCTAAGCAGACAATCACAATATATATTATACTGGTGGTCAGTGTGGTCACAAACAATGGCAGTGTGGCACTCTGGCAGCAAAAGTGTGCACTGTACGTTATATGTACTCCTGAGTCCTGAGTCCTGCTCTCAGACTCTAACTGCTCCCCACTGTCAGTGTCTCCCCCACAAGTCAGATAATACAGTCACACTATCTCTATCACTTCAGCAAGTACTAGTAGTAGTAGTACTCCTCCTAATGCTCCCCAAAATTACTACTGTGTCTCTCTCTGTCTCACTCTCTTCTCGAATCTCTATAAACGGAGAGGACGCCAGCCACGTCCTCTCCCTATGAATCTCAATGCACGTGTGAAAATGGCGGCGACGCGCGGCTCCTTATATAGAATCCGAGTCTCGCGATAGAATCCGAGCCTCGCGAGAATCCGACAGCGTGATGATGACGTTCGGGCGCGCTCGGGTTAACCGAGCAAGGCGGGAAGATCCGAGTCGCTCGGACCCGTGTAAAAAAAACTGAAGTTCGGGCGGGTTCGGATTCCGAGGAACCGAACCCGCTCATCTCTAGATTCAAGGGTGTTCAATCTGTTGAAATCAGAGCACTACATTTTGGCCACCGTGCTCGATCCTAGGTTTAAAGCCTACATTGTATCTCTATTTCCGGTAGACACATGTCTGCAGAGGTGCAAAGACCTGCTGGTGAGTAAATTGTCAACTCAAGCGGAACGTGACCCGTCAACAGCTCCACCTTCAATTTCTCCCACTACTGGGGCTGCAAGGAAAATGATAAGATTTCCTAGCCCACCCGCTGGCAGTGATGCAGGGCAGTCAGGAGCGAATGCTGACATCTGTTTCGGACTGAAGGACCTGCCAACGATTACTGACATGTCTACTGTCACTGCATATGATTATGTCACCATTGAAAGAATGGTGGAGGATTATATGAGTGATAGCATCCACGTAGGCATGTCAGACAGTCCTAAGTTGCCCCCCCCCCCCTCCAGTGTGTACTCCGAAAGAGTGTTTAGTGCAGCCGGTATCCTTGTCAGCAATCGGCGTAGGAGGTTACTTCCAGAAAATGTGGAGAAGATGATGTTCATCAAAATTAATTATAAATTTCTCCGGGAAGACCTTTACCAGCAATTGCCTCCAGAAATTACAGGGACCTGTGATGGTGGATTCCAGTGGGGACGAATGAATACTCTGTGAGGAGGAGGATGCACACAGTGAAAGGGGTGAGGAATCGGACGATGAGGATGAGGTCGAAATCTTGCCTATGTAGAGCCAGTTTGTTCAAGGACAGATTGAGTGCTTCTTTTTTTGGTGGGGGCCCAAACAAACCACTCATTTCAACCAAAGTTGTGTGGCAGACCCTGCCGCTGAAATGATTGGTTTGTTAAAGTGTGCATGTCCTGTTTATACAACATAAGGGTGAGTGGGAGGGCCCAAGGACAATTCCATCTTGCACCTCTTTTTTCTTCTTATCATCATGTGCTGTTTGGGGACTATTTTTTTAAAGTGCCATCCTGTCTGACACTTCCGTATATTTCTAGTGGTACTGCCATTTAATAGCAGTGATTTGGACGTATAATTCCAGTGATTTTGACGTAGAATTCCAGTGATTTTGCCATTTAATTCCAGTGATTTGGACGTATAATTCCAGTGGGAATTGTTTGTGTCACTTAGTCATACAGCTACCTCATTGCACCTTTTCAATATCTTTGCATGAGGTGCTCTTTGAGGCCTAGTTTTTGAAAAGTGCCATCCTGTCTGACACTACTGTATGAGTCCAGGGGTACTTCTGTATTTGTCCTGGAGTACTGCCGTATAAGTCCACCAATTGCAGAATTTTTTAAAAATGAGGGGCGTGCTGGAGATGCTGTCAGTGGACCAAACAATTGCGTCCCACTCTCGACATTCAGCCACTGCGTGACACTACTAGATGGGCCAGGTGGTTGTGTCGCTTAGCTTAGTCATACAGCAACCTCAGTGCACCTTTTTTTCTTCTTTGCATTTTGTGCTGTTTGGGGCCTAGTTTTTAAATCTGCCATCCTGTCTGCCACTGCAGTGCCACTTCTAGATGGGCCGGGTGTTTGAGCCGCACACTAGTGTCACTTAGCTTGGTCATACAGCCACCTCGGTGCAACTTTTAGGCCTAAAAACAATATTGTGAGGTGTGAGGTGTTCAGAATAAACTGGAAATGAGTGGAAATGATTGTTATTGAGGTTAATAATACAGTAGGAGCAAAATTACCCCCAAATTCTGTGATTTTATCTGTTGTTTTGATTTTTAAAAAATCATCCAGATCGAAAACCAAAACACGAAAGGGTGGTTTTGGCAAAATCAAGCCAAAACCAAAACACGAAAGTGTAATTAGAACCAAAACACAAAAAGTGCCAGCCGCACATCTCTAGTCAAAATTGGCACTTAGTCAAAATCGTACATAGGCCCTCATTCCGAGTTGATCGCTCGCAAGGCGAATGTAGCAGAGTTACACACGCTAAGCCGCCGCCTACTGGGAGTGAATCTTAGCTTCTTAAATGTGCGACCGATGTATGCGCAATATTGCGATTACAAACGAGTTAGCAGTTTTTGAGTAGCTTCAGACTTACTCTGCCTGTGCGATCAGTTCAGTGCTTTTCGGTCCTGGCTGACGTCATAAACACACCCAGCGTTCGCCCAGGCACACCCACCGTTTCCCCGGCCACTCCTGCGTTTTCTCCGGAAACGGTAGCGTTTCCAGCCACACGCCCCTAAAACGCCGTGCATCCGCCCAGTAACACCCATTTCCTGTCAATCACAATGCGAACGTCGGAGCGATGAAAAAGCCGTGAGTAAACTTACTTTCTTCATAGTAAAGTTACTTGGCGCAGTCGCAGTGCGAACATTCTCACTGCGATGCGATGAAAATCTCCGAGCGAACAACTCGGAATGAGGGCCATAGTCAGAATCAAAAGTACAGATAGTCAAAATTGGTGCTTCTGGGCTCTGGGGAAGTTCAAGGGAAATCGCATAGTCAAAATCAGGCATAGTCAATATCTCACCGTATGTACACACCTTAAGTTTTTGTTTTATATGATTTGTGTTTTACATCTTTGTCCTTTGTGTGTATGTCTCTCTGTGTGTGTCCAGGGGCTGATTAAGCATTATGACTACCCGTAGCTGCAAACTCAGTGGGGGTGGGGTGGGGGGCGACTGTGTTTGTGTCTGCAGCAACAGGTCACTTACATAACTTTAATGTCAGCAGTCGCCTCTGATCTCTGGTACCTGGAAGTCCCTCTTGACACTTGATAAGGAATCATTGATGGCAGATGGCAATTCCTAGTCCAGTATTAAGGGCCTAATTCAAGGTTGATTGCAAAGGCAAAATCTTCGTCTAATGGGCAAAACCACATGCACTGCAGGGGGAGGGGGGTCTTGGTGTAGATATGACGAGCAGAGCAGTTAGATTTGGGTGGGTTATTTTGCTTCTGTGCAGGGTAAATACTGGCTGTTTTATTTTTATACTGTAATTTGGATTTCAGTTTCAACACACCCCACCCAAATCTAAAGGTGCGTTTTTGCTCAGCATGTATGCACAGTGATGTTCATGAACATCACTGGTAGGAAAATATCTCAGTGCATACACACTGAGCTATTTTCCCTGTGCCCAGCGATGTTCACAGGGAGGGGAGGGGGGAGGCGAAGCACTTTCCACAGTAGGAGACTGTGGAAAGTGCTTCACTCGGCTGTTCGAACAGCCCGATGGATGGCAGCGGCCAGCGATGATGCGGGAGCGCGCATCAGCGCTCATCGCCCGCCCATACACACTGGCCGAATTTTAACTCAAAGTAGCTCAAAATGCCAAAACTGAGCAACTTTGAGCTCAAAATCACCCATTGTGTATGGACCTTAACTCTCTCTGCACGTGTTATATCTGCCCCACCTGCACTGCACATGGTTTTGCCCATTAGAGGAAGATTTTGCTTTTGCAATCAACCTTGAATTAGGCCCTAAGTCCACTAACTTCAAACCCACCCCACCTAACTATATAAGTGTGGAGGGGATTGCTCCCTCCGGCCGCGCGTCGCGGCGGGTAGGCCCTAGCCTGGAGGGGCTTGCATCCGAAAGGATTCAAGCCCCTCCAATCGCGATGCCGGATTTTGAACGGCGCGCCGAGCGCGAGCCAATCAGGGCTTGCGCCTCGGCCGCCAATCAGAGCTCGCCGCGGCGGGCCTATCAGGGCCCACCGCGGTGAGCCAATCAGAGCTCGCCGCGTCATAGCTCCGCCCGCTCCCAGCGTCATATAAGAGACGCTGCGGAGCGGGAACAGGCAGTCGAGCGGCGGATGGCGAAGCAAGAAGAGCTCCAGCGGAAGATAGCGGGTCCGGCAGCGGCGGCAGAGCGGAGGAAGACGTCAGCAGAGCGGAAGAAGACGTCAGTGGAGAAGAAGAGGAAGGCGGAAGACGGCGACCAGCGGCGGGAGTCCGGCGGAGAGTGCTGCAGCGCGTGGAGAGCAAAAGAGCTAACGAAGCTCCCCGCTGCAGCCTCTCCCTCCGAGACAGGTAGGCGGCCCTGGGCCACCTCCACCTACCTCTAGCTCCACACTAGACCACCAGGGACAGGCGCTAGGCCTGCAGGTATAATCAGGCCCCCTCGGTCTGTGCCCACGGTAGGCAGGCCTTCTTCCTGAGCCCCTCCAGGCCTCTGGCCTGAGCCCTCCTCCAGGCCTCTGGCCTGAGCCCTCCTCCAGGCCTCTGGCCTGAGCCCTCCTCCAGGCCTCTGGCCTGAGCCCCCTTCCAGGCCTCCTGCCTGAGCCCTCCTCCAGGCCTCTGGCCTGAGCCCTCCTCCAGGCCTGCAGGTATAATCAGGCCCCCTCGGTCTGTGCCCACGGTAGGCAGGCCTTCTTCCTGAGCCCCTCCAGGCCTCTGGCCTGAGCCCTCCTCCAGGCCTCTGGCCTGAGCCCTCCTCCAGGCCTCCGGCCTGAGCCCTCCTCTAGGCCTCCTGCCTGAGCCCCCTTCCAGGCCTCCTGCCTGAGCCCCCTTCCAGGCCTCCTGCCTGAGCCCCCTTCCAGGCCTCCTGCCTGCGCCCTCTGCCAGGCCCCGTGCCTGAGTCCCCTCCAGGCCTCCGGCCTGCGCCCCTCACCCAGGCCTCCGGCCTGCGCCCCTCACCCAGGCTCCCAGGCCTACTGTCTTATACGGGACCCGGGACAAAGTTCTGTGCCGACCGGCCCGGATCGGCTGGAAGTGGGCTGTGCGGCAGCTTTCGAGGGATCCGTGGCCGGTGTTAGGAGCCGACCGGCTCTACGCGGTGTATAATCCAGGGGATTGGAAGTGTGGAGTAACGTTCCCGTCCCACACGTCGCGAGATCTCGATCGTCTGGAGTGGTAGCCGCCTGCTCTGGACCCCCGTCCCGTCCCCTGTTAAGGACGGAAGGCCGTGACCAGCATCCGGAAGGTAGGATTGGTTATACAGGGTTAATCTGTTGGGCCGGGGAATCATTCCACTGACTTGCTGGGTAGTGAATGTGTTTAATTGGTCCGGTCTCTGTTTGTTTGGGATAGAACCAGTAGCCTCAGTTGTTTAAAGCAGTTTGTTTAGGCAGGCGTAGTTGGCTGTATTGTTGTTAGCCGTAGTGTAGCCTGCAGGTAGGGAGGCTGCTCTACTTGCCCCAACAGGAGCGGAGAGGTGCGACAATCAAGGTGACCCGCAAGTTGGAAGTGAGTATCATCCTGTGCCTGTCTGTCTGTCATCGCCCCTGTATACCGGTCGGGGGTTTGCTCGCGGACGTGAGGACCCCCTCTCACCACACAACGTGCGAGAGTGCGAGTGTGTGAGAACTGGGTAGCTGAGGCCTATTGGCCAGTGATGACCTTCCGCCCAGCCGGTGAAGGTCGCGGCTACCCCTGACGTGCCCCGTACTCTAGACGGAGGTCGAGGCGCACGTCTCAACCGGTATATCCCTTCTTTCCAGATCCCTCTTCGTCCGCGGTGAGGTGGTGTTCGCGCTGGTGAGTGGTCCGGAGAGCGGAGTCCCTGACGCTTCTGGGTATCGTCTGTGGCGGACGTTGCACAGGTGGGCGGAGTGACGACACCTGCACAGCAGCAGGCATTACATCCTCGTTTAGGCCTGTCACATTTGGCGTAGTCGGCAGGATGGACGGAGATCAGTCACTACCCACAGCTGAGAAGCCGTGGGGAGATGCGCCGAAACGACTCACTCGGAGAGGCTCGACCGCCAGCTCCACTGATGTGGTTCAGAGGGGAATGGACGACGAGCGACGAAGGTCATCGCGTTGACTCAACGTCGGACCAGCCCTCGCCCACCTTCCCCGTTACGACGGTCGTAATATGACCTGAGAGGACTGGAAGGCCCGACTAGAGGCGACGTTCCTCATCTATCGGGTGCCCGACGACCTGCAGGTGCCCCTCGCCCTGAATTCTCTGGAAGGCGAGGCTCGTCGGACGATTCTTTTACGACCCGACGATGAACGCGAGGAACTGGAGGAGATCTACACTATCCTGGGGGATATCTACGGGGACACCTCCTCGGCGGGGACCCTCCAGCAGCGTCTGTTTGGCCGGTTCCAGAGGGAGGACGAGTCCATACCCCAGTATGCCAACGCACTCCAGGAGATGATGGGAGAAGTACGTCGGAAAGATCCCGATGGGTTTGGGGCACTCACCAACACTAGTCAGATATTGCGGGATCAGTTCGTCATGGGACTCAGGAATGTGCCCCTGAGGCAGGTGATGCTGGATAAGATATCCCAGGATGATACCCTGACCTTCCATCAGGTGGAAATCGACGCCGTAGCCAGGGACCGCAATGCCAATTACGGACCACACGCTGTATTTCCCCAATGGGTGCAACCGGTCTCCGCGCCAGTGGCTAGCAGGGAGACCAACCCATTAGAGACCTGTGTGCAAGACCTGAAAGAGGTCTTCCTCCGGGTGACCAAGGAGATGAGGGAAGAGGTCTCCCAGCTGAGGGATGAGGTGTACCGGCGTGACCAGCGGGGCACGGAGTCCCTGTCCCGTGAGCGGGACGCCAGACGGCCCCGTGGATGAAGAACGGGACCCGATAGCCGTCCGGGAGAGGGCCGGGGCCCTCGTTGTTACCACTGCCATCGGTACGGGCATATTGCACGAACCTGTACCGAAGCAATCCCGGAGGCACAGTTAAACTGACCTCCCTCGCGGTAACGGGACCACCCGCGGGGGGGAGTGATGAGGGGAAGTCAGCCATTAACGAACAGGCTGAATTGGTAGGAGAGTGTCCCGTAGTAGTCAGCCGCCTTGGTGGGAAAGATCAGTCCTGCCTGTTGGATACCGGCTCTCAAGTATCCACCATTTCCGAGGCCTGTTTCCTTGAGCACTACGCTCATCTCAAAAGTGAGGTGTCCGAGAGCTTCATTACCCTCACGGCGGCTAATAACCTACCCATCCCCATGGTGGGGGTGGTGTGGATGGAAATGGTAGTTTGTGGCCAAGAGCTGGGTAGGAAGGGGCTGCTGGTAGTCAGCAGCCCGGGGCTGAGCCATGGCCCGGTGATCCTCGGGATGAACGTACTCCGACATCTCGACCAGCTCTTGTTCCGGGAAAATGGACCACGATATTGGAAGAATCTGGGAGTCCGGCGTCCTGTTCAGCAGGCTCTCCAACAGGTGGGACGACGGGGGACCAGGGCCCTAGGGGCTATCGATGAGCACCTGGGTCTTTTGAAGGTTGGTCACCACCAGCGCCTGGAGTTGCCACCTCGCCAAGAGGTCCTGATCCCTCTAGAGGTACGAACTCATCAGAGCCTAAATTGCATGGAGGTGATGGTAGAGCCCACTGATGTGCTGGGGGTAGGGTCTGGGGTGATGGTGGCACGTACCGTGTTGGTGGTGACCGGGGGGAAGGTCTCCGTCCGCCTTTGGAATCTCACCGATCAGCTTTGCCGAGTCCCGGCTGGGACAGTCATTGCTCAGGTGGTGGCGATTCACGAGGATAGCATTCAGGGGATGCGAAAACTCTCCCTGCAGCCGGAGGCTTCCGAGGCATGGGCATTGTCTGTTCGAGTGGAGGAGCAGGAGGGAGCCTGCCCTGAGTGGAACGGTACGATTATCCGAACACAGATGGACGTGTCGCTGGAAGAGTGCGCGGCCGGGGACGTAGCCAAGCTGGACCAGATGCTCTGGAATCGGCAGAAGGTGTTCTCCCGGCATGAGGAGGATTTCGGGTACACGGAGGACCTGCAGCATGAGATCCACACCGGAGACGCCCCCCCTGTTCGGGAGCGGTATCGGCCGATACCGCCCCGTTTGTACCAAGAAGTAAAGAACATGTTGCGTCAGATGCTGGACAACCACGTGATCCAGGAGAGCAAAAGTCCATGGGCTGCACCCATAGTCTTAGTCCGGAAGAAGGACGGGACTATCCGTTTCTGTGTGGACTACCGGAAGTTGAATAGTTGCACCGTCCGGGACGCTTACCCTCTCCCTAGGATCGAGGAGTCCCTAGCTGCACTGGGCAATGCAAAATTCTTTTCGACCCTAGACCTGGCCAGTGGGTACTGGCAAGTACCGGTAGCCCCCCAGAATAGGGAGAAGACCGCATTCGTTACTCCCATGGGGTTGTTCGAATTTTGTCGCATGCCGTTTGGGTTGAACAATGCGCCCGCCACATTCCAGCGGATGATGGAGGGGTGTTTGGGAGACTTGAATTTTGAGGCCTTGCTGATTTACTTGGACGACATCATCGTGTTCGCCGCGACCTTGGAGGAGCACTTTGCTCGACTCGACATGGTTCTCCAGCGGTTGGAGGAGTACGGCCTGAAGCTCAAGCCCCAGAAGTGCCATCTGTTGAAATCCAGTTTGGAGTACCTCGGGCATGTGGTGTCTCGCGATGGAGTGTACCCAACCCCCAGCAAGGTGGCGGCCGTCCAGGAATGGAAGGTGCCTACCACTGTCACGGAATTGCGGGCATTCCTGGGTTTGGTGGGGTATTACCGACGCTTCATCAAAGATTTCGCCCGGATCGCGGAACCCCTACATGCCTTGCTTCGAGGGATTGCGACCACAAAGAAAGCTGCCCTGGAGACCTGGGGAGAAGCGCAGAACCTGGCCTTTGACCGACTGAAGGAAAGTCTCACGGAAGCTCCGGTGTTGGGGTACGCAGATTTTGAGAAGCCCTTCGTTCTATACACGGATGGAAGTCTGCAGGGGTTGGGCGCGGTCTTGGCTCAGGTTCAGGATGGGCAGGAGCGGGTGATTGCTTACGGCAGTCGTAGCCTGCGAGAGACCGAGAGGAACCCAGACAACTACAGTTCCTTCAAGTTGGAATTGCTGGCAGTGGTGTGGGCCGTGACCGAGAAATTTGCGGAGTACTTGACCGCCGCTCACGTGGATATTTTTACGGATAACAACCCCTTGGCGTACCTGGAGACCGCCAAGTTAGGTGCCTTGGAGCAACGGTGGGTGGCCAGGTTGGCCAAGTTCTCCTACAAGATTCGCTATCGATCGGGGAAGAGTAATACCAACGCGGATGCCCTGTCTCGCTTTCCAGTGGAAACCCCCGAGCCTGGTGGGGAAGAAGATGACTGCGGAGAAGAAATGCCGGATCTCACTCGTGTGCGGCAGCCCGTGGGCGGAGAGTTGTGTCGACAGAACGCCCAGACTGCCTTACTTAGGTACACGGAGACGGACTGGGCACAGGAACAGCAGGCCGACGAAGGTTTGGACCTCATTCGACAGTGGATACAGAGGGGTCATATGCCATCTCGACGGGAGCAGGATGGGCTGACCGGGTTCTGTAGGAAGGTGGTGCGTCATTGGGACCAATTGCGGGTCTGCGCTGGTACCCTACGGAGACGATGCTACTTGGAACAGGAAATGCGTACTGTTGAGCAGGTGGTCGTGCCAGAAGCCCGGGTGCGGTCAGTGGTGGAAGAGGCGCACGAGCAGGGGGCCCATTTGGGACCCTATAAAACATACCATTGGTTGAGACGCCAATATTTCGCCCCCCGGCTGCAAGCGGTCGTGGACCAGGTATGTCGCGAGTGCAGGAGGTGTGCGGTAGTTAAGCCACAGGAACAGCATGTGCCCATCCAGACGATCCGGACCAGTCGGCCGCTGGAGATGCTGATGATCGACTACGTGTTGATCGGGGAGTCAGTAAGTGGACACCAGTATGCCCTGGTAATGACTGACCACTTCACTAAATTCACGGTAGTGGTCCCCACCCGAAACCAAACTGCGGAGTCAGCAACACGAGCGATCATCGAACATTTCATTCGGCAGTACGGTTGTCCCGAGCGGATTCATTCGGATCAAGGGGCCTGTTTCCAGGGGCAGCTGATGGAACGCCTCTGCCAGCTTTATGGCGTTCAAAAGTCCCGCACGACGCCTTACCACCCGCAGGGAAATGGAGCCTGCGAGAGATTTAACCGGACTCTGCTGCAGATGCTCCGCGTGTTGGAACGAGCTGAGAAGCAGCGATGGCCTGAACATGTACAGGAACTGGTTTGGACCTATAACAACAGAGTGCATCACACCACTGGATTTTCCCCTTTTTTGTTGTTGTTCGGTCGACCTGGGCGGGAGGCACACGACTTACAGCTATTCGGGACTGAAGAAGAAACGCCCCTAGCCCCCGTCGAATGGGTCGAGGAACACCGCCTGCGGCTGAAGACGGCCCACGAGTTGGCTAGACGGCTTATCGCGGACCACCAACATCCACCTGTGGGGTCCCACAAACCTGGCCCGCTGGCCGTGGGCCAGCGAGTGTTGGTGCGAGAGGTCCGCCCGGGGGGGAAACTGTCTGAACGGTGGGAGGTTACCCCGTACCTTGTTCGCCGTCGCTTGGCCCCGGGTGGTCCGGTATATCAAATGGAATCTACTGATGGAACGGGACGCCTGCGCACGTTACATCGGAGTAAACTGCGACCTTGTCCTTTCCTGAGTCCGGTTAGTGAAGCCGAGGCCCCTGTGGAGGGGCAGGGAGTTGGAGCTCCTGCCCCCCTGCCGGATGAGGAATGGTGGCTGCCGGACGAGGAGAATCAGCCGGAGGAGGCATCGGAGACTCAGCCCCCAGCCGATGTAGTTACCTCCCCCTTGCCAAGACGTTCTCAGCGTCCAAATAGGGGCGTCCCGGGCCCTCGCTACGCGGATCCAAACTTTGTCTGGTCGGACTCTTGCTTTGTGGGGACCACAAAGGACAAAGGGGGGGGGAAATGTGGAGGGGATTGCTCCCTCCGGCCGCGCGTCGCGGCGGGTAGGCCCTAGCCTGGAGGGGCTTGCATCCGAAAGGATTCAAGCCCCTCCAATCGCGATGCCTGATTTTGAACGGCGCGCCGAGTGCGAGCCAATCAGGGCTTGCGCCTCGGCCGCCAATCAGAGCTCGCCGCGGCGGGCCTATCAGGGCCCACCGCGGCGAGCCAATCGGAGCTCGCCGCGTCATAGCTCCGCCCGCTCCCAGCGTCATATAAGAGACGCTGCGGAGCGGGAACAGGCAGTCGAGCGGCGGACGGCAAAGCAAGAAGAGCTCCAGCGGAAGATAGCGGGTCCGGCGGCGGCAGCGGCGGCAGAGCGGAGGAAGACGTCAGCAGAGCGGAAGAAGACGTCAGTGGAGAAGAAGAGGAAGGCGGAAGACGGCGACCAGCGGCGGGAGTCCGGCGGAGAGTGCTGCAGCGCGTGGAGAGCAAAAGAGCTAACGAAGCTCCCCGCTGCAGCCTCTCCCTCCGAGACAGGTAGGCGGCCCTGGGCCACCTCCACCTACCTCTAGCTCCACACTAGACCACCAGGGACAGGCGCTAGGCCTGCAGGTATAATCAGGCCCCCTTGGTCTGTGCCCACGGTAGGCAGGCCTTCTGCCTGAGCCCCTCCAGGCCTCTGGCCTGAGCCCTCCTCCAGGCCTCTGGCCTGAGCCCCCTTCCAGGCCTCCTGCCTGAGCCCTCCTCCAGGCCTCTGGCCTGAGCCCTCCTCAAGGCCTCTGGCCTGAACCCTCCTCCAGGCCTCTGGCCTGAGCCCTCCTCCAGGCCTCCGGCCTGAGCCCTCCTCCAGGCCTCTTGCCTGAGCCCCCTTCCAGGCCTCCTGCCTGAGCCCCCTTCCAGGCCTCCTGCCTGAGCCCCCTTCCAGGCCTCCTGCCTGCGCCCTCTGCCAGGCCCCCGGCCTGAGTCCCCTCCAGGCCTCCGGCCTGCGCCCCTCACCCAGGCCTCCGGCCTGCGCCCCTCACCCAGGCCTCCGGCCTGCGCCCCTTACCCAGGCTCCCAGGCCTACTGCCTTATACGGGACCCGGGACAAAGTTCTGTGCAGACCGGCCCGGATCGGCTGGAAGTGGGCTGTGCGGCAGCTTTCGAGGGATCCGTAGCCGGTGTTAGGAGCCGACCGGCTCTACGCGGTGTATAATCCAGGGGATTGGAAGTGTGGAGTAACGTTCCCGTCCCACACGTCGCGAGATCTCGATCGTCTGGAGTGGTAGCCGCCTGCTCTGGACCCCCGTCCCGTCCCCTGTTAAGGACGGAAGGCAGTGACCAGCATCCGGAAGGTAGGATTGGTTATACAGGGTTAATCTGTTGGGCCGGGGAATCATTCCACTGACTTGCTGGGTAGTGAATGTGTTTAATTGGTCCGGTCTCTGTTTGTTTGGGATAAAACCAGTAGCCTCAGTTGTTTAAAGCAGTTTGTTTAGGCAGGCGTAGTTGGCTGTATTGTTGTTAGCCGTAGTGTAGCCTGCAGGTAGGGAGGCTGCTCTTCTTGCCCCAACAGGAGCGGAGAGGTGCGACAATCAAGGTGACCCGCAAGTTGGAAGTGAGTATCATCCTGTGCCTGTCTGTCTGTCATCGCCCCTGTATACCGGTCGGGGGTTTGCTCGCGGACGTGAGGACCCCCTCTCACCACACAACGTGCGAGAGTGCGAGTGTGTGAGAACTGGGTAGCTGAGGCCTATTGGCCAGTGATGACCTTCCGCCCAGCCGGTGAAGGTCGCGGCTACCCCTGACGTGCCCCGTACTCTAGACGGAGGTCGAGGCGCACGTCTCAACCGGTATATCCCTTCTTTCCAGATCCCTCTTCGTCCGCGGTGAGGTGGTGTTCGCGCTGGTGAGTGGTCCGGAGAGCGGAGTCCCTGACGCTTCTGGGTATCGTCTGTGGCGGACGTTGCACAGGTGGGTGGAGTGACGACACCTGCACAGCAGCAGGCATTACATCCTTGTTTAGGCCTGTCACATAAGTACCACTATGATGCCACTATTATATTGAATATCCACCTCCACCAAATAAATAGAGTGGTGAATCCCCTGTACATGCTGTATCTGGAGTATACTGTCAATGTTAATCATTTCTGATTCTGATCTGATCAACCCACTTGTTGAACAGATGCAGAGACAGGGTGATAGACCATTACAGGTATATCTATCTGCTGTGGCATAATGTGAACAACTGGGAGTAGAGTATAGCATAATGTGACCCACTACGTTCAGGATGGCATTTTTATCTTGTAAAAAGTTTGTATTTCAATTAACCTTTTAAAAAATACATCCATTGGTATTACACTAGATTTTTAGTTTTTATGTCTTTATATAAGTCATCCATGGGATGTAGATTCTGTAATTTGTATTCATCTGTAAGGAGGAAAGAAGTTTAAATTATTTTGAGAAGCTCATAAATACACATGCAAAAAGTAAGGGTACTGTAACCACTTAACTGGCTAATCATTTTTCCAAAAGACGTTCAGAAATAGTCCGTTTTTTTTAATGATTGTATTATATTAAGAACAGCTATTTAAAACATATCTAATTTTATTTTATTTTATTCTAATACGATTTTAATGAAACATCAGTTAAACATTGATGGCTGAAATCTAGGAACATCAATGATTGGAACATCTCGACCATCGCAATCTTTCATTATCCCGGCGGCTGCTTCTCTTTGCAGCCGCCGGGCAGGTGTACAGAGGCAAAGTAAGGGCAACTTCTATTACATTTCAGATCGACAGCATGGCAGGCACTAGGGGAAGGGAACTAGGAAGCGGAGGGGCCAAGAGGTCCCTCTGAGAGTGGCAACTGCTGGAAGATTCTCTTCCAGCAGGCTCACAATAGGACTAATTCAGATCTCAAAGCATCTGATTCACGTGACACATGTGCAGTACGGGCGGGTCCCCCATTGTTGGATGCACTATGGATGCAGATGTCAAGAGACTGACAATCTGAAACTGTTTGGGGCCGAGAGAGGTGGGGAAGGCCTCAGATATTTCCTAGTCTCCTAGTCTCTTGGCCGGAGCTGTGGTGGCCAGCTTGCATGACCCCAGATGGTGTTGCAGGTCATCCGATGCTGTGTTCTAGGATGTAGCATGGATCACCAATGCAAGCAGGATGCATCAACTTATATAAAACTCCTCCTGCTACATTACTATATTAGTGCATTGCTGCTCCCAAGTACTGTAAGCAGCAGCAACCATGTCAGGGAATGCCCAGCCTGGTTGGGGGGGACCGTATTAGCTTCCTTCTCTCTCTTTACTTCTTCCTCCAATAGAAAATGTCAGCAACCATAGCCAGATCAAGGGGGAGGCACAGGGCATACTGTACTCTGGCCCCCCTTTGTCAGGGAACCCCCTGGCTGGTGTACACTGTTATCACTTGCTTTCTCTCTCTTGTGCAGCAGTAGAACCTGGCAGCCAGAATATGAGTAGGACAGTATGCAGTACAGGCAGACACACAGTAGTACCAGTTTTCAGGAGATGCCAATGGAGCTTCCTGATCTGCGGAGACATAAGAAGGGGAGAGAGCTGTAAGTGAAGCAGGGATCCCAGTTACTCCTCCTCCCTGCCTAGGTGTCTGGGTCCATGTGTAACCTGTTATCTAATGAGAGCACTCAGGTCTAGAGAGACATACACAGAGTGTCCTCCTGAGTCCTGTCCCAGTGTGTAAGTAGTACATAGGTTGCTGCTATTGCATTTTTTCAAGATACATTATATATTTTATTTTTCTATGTGTATTTTGAGGTTGTTTAAGTTGTCTTTGCTCCACTACAGGAAAACTTTATAAAACAGTTATCTCTCAATTAGTTGGCACTATAAACAGTACCCATGCAGTATTAAACTATTAGTTTAAATCTAATATACACCAATGGTATAAAGTTAATATTCACAATCCATACATCCAAACATGACCTATTTCAGGAGGGATAAAATGTTCTCTACCTTGACTTTCCT